>NW_019247998.1:159739-265994 GCF_002742605.1 Olea europaea var. sylvestris | reverse complement strand
TTTAAATAACTTAATATAAGAAGGTAAGCTTGAAATGTACCCCCTAACAAAGTCAATTCCTTTCCATCTCTTGACTGCATTCCACTACTTTGCCAACCAATACAGTACTCGTTATCCTGCAAATTTGAAGTTGCATTGTTGTGATTCTCTACATTTACCGTCACTATTCATTTCATCAACTCTCTGAACTGATGCTGTGTAATGGCCACTGTGTTTTATGTCTTAAATATTTTCCAAGATAATATAAAAAATGGACATGGCATAATAACATTAATTTCGAACTTCCAAATTCAACCAATTGAATGTTCATGCAAGATTTTAGAAATATGGCATCTATCTGTTACCATTATGGCCTTCACCATTTGATTTTCTACAGTATGTTTTTACATGTACTGATATATATTTATGAGGGATAGAAAAAATATTCCTTGTAATTTAATATATAGATTAAAGAGGAAGTTGCAATGTCCAGAACCACTTGACTGCAGGATCAAGGAACGCTACATGCCACCTTATAGTAAAAGCACTTGGGAATCAAATGCAACCCAATCAACAAGAAAATGGCAAACTATGCAATAAAACTAATCCAGCTTACTTACACGAACTTCAAACAGATAATCATGGGGATAAACTGCCAAAAGAATTTTGCCCTGAAAATGAAAAGTGACGACTGGAAATCCATCATCAACACTGCAAAACACATGAAACCAAAAGCGTATTTAAATTTCTTCACATAAAAGAAGAAATTTGTTAATAGGGAAAGAATTATGAAAATACTTGACATAGAATCCTCACTAATAACAATCAAGAAGAGGAAAAGAAAAAAATGGAAAATCAAAGAAATGAATCGGTCAAACCACAAAACTAGAAAATAGTCCATCAGCTTTAGCTCGTAAAAATTACTAAAAACAAAACTCTCTCTATTAATGTTATTACCATGGGCGCAAGAACCCATGGAGAACTCATTTGATTCCAGGATCCTACTTACTTCGCTTTGGTGAGAGAGGGAGAACTCAATCAAATGGTTCTTGGGCACAATCAATAGTATTGTTCATAGGGGGTTTCTTAAATGAGTAAGCTACTTCGGTTATTTACAGGTATATTTGTCTTAATACAAATATTAAACACTGGTATTCATAGTTAACGCATGATAGCAATAAACAAAGCAATTTCTGATTTTTATTTTTATTTTTATTTATTTTTAATTTTTTTTAATTTTTTTGTAATTGCAAAATTTCTTGGACATCTTGGGTAGTTTGCTTATATAAGTTTTTAAATAGTTTATCCCTCAAAAAAGGACCTGAAAACACAAGCAACTAGAAATTCTTTCAAGATAATAATTTGAACTACAGTTATACTTTTATCGGAACACTAGTTTGGAAAAAACATAATATGCAACAAAAAACAGCAAGGAGATTGTCTTTAATGTTTGTGTAAACGAATACAAATGTGCACACATATGTATAAACACACACATACACACAACCACGGAGTAGCAAGGAGCCTTACTTCCCGTTATACCAAAAGCATTTGAACTGCTCCTCGACTGAATGAGTTTGCAAATCAGGTTGCTGTACCATCATCTAGAGAGGGGGAGAGATAGAGATAGAGAGGGGTTAGAGGAAAACAGAAGCATGTACACTAGAAGATGGATTGAGGAAGAAGCAATGACTAAGTGCTCATTTTTAGGATGAATTAGTGGATGAACGAGCGTGAAGCATTAGATATACCTTTTCAATAACCTGATTATAAAGCCCAGATGGAAGATAAGCCAAAGTTGTACCACTGTCGATAATCGTATCTCCACTGGTATCATAGCCCAAAAAATCAGTTGAAAGGTCTAGAGATTGACCACCCACATCAACTGCCTTCATAAGAACATTGTAGTGCGCCCTAAGAGAGTAATAAAACTGTAATTAAAGACCTATACGTAGTCAATAAGACACAGACTAATATTTCTTTTAGCAGACATTTCAAGAAGAGTACATAAAACAAATGTAAATTCCAAAGACAATGTTTTAGACAACAAACTTCACAGACAATTAATGCTAAATGCTAGCACAAATTCTGACTAAAAAATGGCTGCCACAATAAATGTGAAAATAAGTTGCCTTCACCAGTAACTTCATAAATGTAGAGGTATTATAGCAAAGCTTCAATTTTTAAGGTATGCTGTAAGGCATTTAGGAAACGGAAGGATTCAGTATTATTGACAAGGTCACAACATTTAGGAAACTGAAAAAGAAAACACTGTCGTAATTAGACATAATTGGTGATTGAAATTCATCTACCAGATGAGGGTCTGAATTGTGTTATTGGGGTAGAATTAAAATCTCAAACTGAACATGCCTTTCAACAACCAAGTTAATAAGAGGTCCACAATGTTCAAATACACCCGTGTCCCTTTTTTCACATGTTCTCATTGTTCCTTATTAAAAGTTGACAAGCTAGAAAGAAAACTAGTATTATCGACATGAAACCAAATTGAAGTTGCCCTACACAGTAATGAACAGATTCTCCAATTATATACTGGAAAAATTAAATGCTATCGTAAGAACTTTAAGTTCTTGAATAGGTGTTACTCAATTAGAAGAATACAGATATATATTCCGATAAATGCTATGAACACACGACACAACATAACAAAAATAAAAATTTACCACTAATAACTCCAAGATACAAAATAAGTTATGCAGTAACGTACTCGTTTTTGACTAGTGGTATTGAATTTACTTTTGGCTGTGCCAATTCTCCAATAGCAAATATGCCACCTCCAATTCTTCCATCCAGGCAATGTGAAAATACCTTTTTCACCTTTTTAGACAAAGCAAGCTGTGAAAGAACGGATGTGTTCAATTGTCCAAAACCTATTATTCCATCAACTGCTTGAGAGGATGAATCTAAATCTCCAGATTGTTTAGTTGAACACCTATCTTGGATCACAAACATGTAAGCTAAAGAAAGAAACATAATAAATAGGTTATGATTGAAATTACAAAGATGGTGAAAATTGTTCGACAGACAAGAGCAAGACTCAATTGATAAGTATAATCCACAAAATAAATGACATGTAACTAGGCTGACAGAAAAGATCAAATGAAATCAAAATATGTCCACCATACACTCGGTCATTACCTCATACATATCCGAGACCGAGAGAGCAGACATTTATGAACTTTGAAGAAAGCCAAAAACCAGAGAAGAGGAATAATAAAAGATAAAATGCTGCAAAAAGAATCTCGCATAATTAGCTAGTACACTTACATGTTAATATTGTTGTACGTGTTGAATAATCACTCTACTTGCAAGAGCCTATATTTTGAAAAGGACTTGAAGGGAAGTTTTAACACCCATAATTAAAATATGAGGGCTTTATTCAGAAAACTTATGTCCAAAGCAGTTTGAAGTATCATTACGAATTCAGTTACAAGAAACACTTTTATCAATGTCGGTGAAATATATGTGTCTAGATTTTCTATAAGAACCTCACCTCATACCAGAGAACAGACGTTTTTCACTATTTTTTGGAAGTTTGTGACACAAATTGAGCTAATCAAATGTATTTAGCCTGTAATGGTAACATTAGAGTGAATGTGCATGTTGAACTGGTATACAGATATTGATTTTAGAGGAATGTATGTAAACAGATACCATATATGACTTCAAATTATTGTGAGATTGAAATGGACTAACATATGCATTCAAGTACTTAATGCAAACTGAGGACTACCTTCAACAAAGTTAAAGCAAGTATAATCTTTTATTCACATAAAATAGCCGAAGAACTCAATTTTGTACTGCAGATAACTGCATAACATAGCCGAAGAACTCAATTTTGTACTGCGGATAACTGAGAGCATGTTTAGCTGTCCTTAAAAGTTACTTTTCTAGAAAGCCAAGATTGCTTTCTAGAAGAAAGCCAATTAAGTTAGCTTTCTTGAAAAAATAGTTTTGTAGTAAAATATTTAAATTCAAAATATCATGTATGGAAAATTAAGTAACTTAAAAGTAAGTGTGGCTTACTTTTAAGCACTACCCAGAAATGCTCAATGTTAGAATTTAGGTGTGACCCCAATTCTTGGATGAAGATAATTGAGAGTTCTAATTAAAGTGTACATTAAGAAAAATTCTATTTGGAATTCTATCCAAAGTCTATTAGGCAAATTCTAGTTGAAAATCTATTTGGAAGCCCTACTGGGAGTTGAAATTTATATTGGACTTGAAGAAATCTAGGTAAGAAAACTTTTGAACATTCTATTTCATCTACAACTCTATTTCTAGTCTGGATCTTCTCTACAATTTAGTTAAATTGTTTAACCTCATTACAAGTTAGACAAATTATAAACACAGAATATTTGTATTCTTTCTCCATATTATAATAAAATCTCCTAATTCCTCTGCCAATTATTTTGTTCTTATGTTCTTGTGATCAATTACTTCATATTTTGCCATACAACTTTGATCCGAATAATAACAAGTGTTGGAATCCAATTACAGAGAGCCAAACAGGAGGTTCTAAGATCAGAAATGAAAACTCACCCAAATGCTATTGACCCATTCATGATTGTCGTTTGAAGGTTTCCTGACACTTGATCAAGTCTGATGTAATCATTGACAAAAAAGCCCTCAGTTTTACTCTTGTCACCATAAGTGATGCCATATTCACAGGCCATTCCAACCTTGCAATCTGAACTCGGACCAGTGAACACAGTTTTGCAAAACTCTTGATCGCACATTATTTTCTTGCCGGTTGAAGAGGCCGTTATGTCATACTGATTCAAGGGTATCTGTTGGATGAAAACATACCCTAAAACAAGTCATTCTAATTCCAGAGCGAAAAGCACTGAATTGCACGTTTTGTAAGATAAAATGCACATAACTTAACAATATTAAAAAAGTAAAGAATATAGAATCTTGTCTATTATAATGTACATTGTACAACACTCGGAAACAAACATGTCTTGAGGCATACATCAGTTTGTGAAAGTTGAAATATGTAAGCAAACCAGATTCTGTATTCAACAACTTAAATCCCAATTCTTCAAATAAAGATGGTTAAAAGAAAACGAAAATATAAAGGAGAAAGACATACATTAAGGTCAGTTTTTGTAGGACACCGATCACAGTCTTTACAATTCACCCAGAGAATGTCACTTCCTGTATCGACCTGTACATAATAGTCATTCGGAGGAGACCCAATAGAAATCTTGGTGTAATACAGCCTGCAACAATGCATCATAAAAACCGTTGTCAAGAAACAAATTATGAGCGTATGTGCAATTTTCAGTTGTTCAAAGTTGGTGCAATAAAAAAGCTATTTAGCAGAGAAAACAGAATCAAAACAAGGCTACATATAGAGATTCTGACAGCTACGACTATTTTGCAAGGAAAGCTAATAGCAATAAATACGTGCATGAATGTAAACATGTATTCATATTCAATATTGTCATATAATATCACATAATGAAAAGTTCCCACACAAGTTTTAAGTCGTGTTAGATATAGGCAACAAATCCAAACAAATCAATTTCAGTTCCAACCATGCTTCCTACGGAAATTATTACCTCATTAACTATATTCCTTTTTCTTTCTTAGAGTTTCCCTTCATAATCAACACAAAACTCCAACATCATGAACAACAACAAAGCTTTAGTACATATAACGAAATGATAAAGAGATGCAAGATATCAAAACTTTCCATATTCTTCCTTTTCTAGCTTTCACATAATTTTAACTCCCCATATAAAAGGAGCCAAATAACACAAAGTCATATCCACATGTACATACGTATGAACAAGTATACTAATGATTGCCTCTATGACATATACAATAACAAATAACATAGAAAAAACAGAAAAATAAATAAAATAAAACCCGTCATTTCTTAATACTAAAGCAAGAACAAGATATGAAATTTGAGGCAGCTTGGATGATGATCCATTGTATCAACTCCAACGAATCCTCATCATTCAAAAGAATATGCTTTACTTTAAAACTGCCTTTGACAAAACAGAAATGATTTAAATTCATCTTGATTCTTCACAAATTTTCATTCAAAGTCCTCAATTTCATGCCATCAAACATTCCTAGTAACCAAAACAATACATAAACACCAGATTTTCAAAAAACCGACAGTAACATTATACCATAAACAAAAATGCTTAGAAGCATCACATAGAAATATATAAAACAAAACGCATATGATTATGATATATACGCTGCATCTGTAGGCTTCCCATTGCCGCCTAACTGAAAATCAACGGCTGACAGCAGTCGGCCATGGCGGCCAGAATCATGAGCCTTGAGAGCCCTCAAAGCCTCCACGCCCTTCCCACGGCCTCCAAATTTATGTTGAACTTTAAAAACCACATTGCCCTTCACCGCACATATCAACTCGATCAACAATAAAAACAGCAACAAATGCCTCCTCGAATTCATAGGCACCCCCAGAATTAATGAAGAAAAGTTGCGAAAAAATAATCACGAGAAGAAATATGAGTGGAAACTTTGTGGGAAGAAATAAACGTGAAATTTCACAATTCTTGAAAGGCCTCAGGAGGGCCGTGAGGTAGAGGCAGAGTGCAGATGAGGACAGCAGGGGTGAGTTAACAACGTAAGAAAGATAGAGAAAAAGAGAGAGATTAACGGACAAAGGGACAAAGGGAGGAAACTTTGAGGTGACTTGTAAACAAGCTTTGTACTCAACGTAAGGCGGATTTTTGGAGAAAATGTCATGCTTAACTCCAATACTCTCCACGTAATTTCAAGATCTCTCTCCCTCCCTCGCTCCCTGTAGCTTCACCTCAACGCCACCCCAACACCCACGCCACCCCTCTTTCTTGGTGTTGCGTCTGAAAATCAGTCGAAGAATGGGGAGAGATTCGGCTTAATTGTTATATATATATCTTGAGTTAATGGTCCTAATGATCACTGAATAAACTCAGGTTCATAAAAATTTAAAATATCGAATTTTAATCATTGAATTTAGGTCTATATCTTCTATTGCTCCCTAAACTTAAGTCCATATATTCGATTATTCACTGAAATTTAAAATGTCGAGTTTTAGTCACTGAACTTTGAAATATGACATACGTTACTTACTATTGAAAAATATTGAGTTTACAATGAGTAATTTACAATATTTTTCAAAGTTTAGTGGTCAAAACTGGACATTTTAAATTTCAGTAAGCAATTGAAAACATGGATCTAAGTTCAGTGACCAAGACTTAACTTCTTAACCTTCGGTAACCAATAAAAGACATAAACCTAAATTCAGTAACCATTAGAACAATTAACTCATATATCTTCAATTACTCTGAAGTTCAAAATGTTATGTTTATGTAAATTTTGACAAACATTGTACATTACTCACTCACATAACATCCGTATCAAACTTCTAACGGAATTTATAATGTGACTGACGAAATGCACATATGACTTCCCGTCACACCATTAAACTTTGAGATAGTCGAATTTTGGTCACTAAAATTTGAAAAGCATATTTTATTGCTCGCTAAATTTTGAGGTGATCGAATTTTAACCACTAAATTTTAAAAAATGTCTTTCATTACTTATTATAAATTTGGTTTTAACTCAGCCTCTTTTGATATCCCTTCAAAACACAACTCTTTAATTTTTTCACTCAATTTTAACCACGCATTTATACAATAAAATATTTTAAACGTAACCTCAAATTTTTTTTCCAACTTTTTAACTACACATTCTCTGGAGAATCACTATTTAAAGCTCTTTTTGTTTTTTAAATAATGGGAATCAAACAAGGGTTAAAATTCGTTATTAAAATTCGAATTTAACTTAATTTTGACAATAAATATATTGTGTATTTCATTGCAATTAGTAGTCACTTTCTTTACATAGCTTTCTAAGAATTGTCTATACCACTGAGACTGATTACTCAAATCACAATAGTTAAATTTAATTTAATTTGCTTTTATAGAATTTTAAAATATCATCATCATAATATTTGAATTTTACAACAAAACATGTAATGAATTCGTTATTAAATAAAATTAAATCCAAGTATTTACAATGATTTTAATTAAATCAAAATTTATTGTGAGCAATAGAAAATGTTTTGAAAAGTTGTGCAAAGGAAGTGGCTATTAATTGACATAAAACATGCAATATATTTATTATTAAAATTAAATTAAATTCGGATTTTAACAACGAATTTTAACCCTATTTGACGGCCATTATTTTTCTAAAAAAGTTTTAAATAGTGATTTTTTTGAAAAATATATGGTTAAAAAGTTGAAAAAAACTAATTTACATGCAAAATATTTCATTGTATAAATGTGTGATTACAAATTAGTATAAAAATAAAGAGTTATATTATAAGGGGAAATAAATAGAGGATTAATTAAAACCAAATTTATAGTGAGTAATAGAAGATGTTTCTCAAAGTTTAGTGGTCAAAGTTCGACTATATCAACGTTCAATGGCCAAAATTTAACTATCTCAAAGTTTAGTGAACAATAGAAAATATTTTTTTGATTTAATGACCAAAATTTGACTATCTCAAAGTTTAACAATGGGACAGGACACCACATGTACATTTCGTAACCACATCATTAATTTCGTTAGAGGTTTGAGACGGAAGTTATACCGATGAATAACGCACAATGTTTTCTAAAGTTCAGTAGCCAAGACATGACACTTTAAACTTCAATGAGCAATATAATATATAGTTATAAGTTCAGTGACCATTGGAACAATTAACTCGAGAGATTCAGCATATGTCATGTACCTCTCACTGTCTGGTTGTCGTTTAAGCTCCATCTTTTTATTAAGAATGTGTTTTGACAATGTAGATTGATGGAGAATGTTTGATTTAAAAATAAATAAAAGTTTTAAATCTGTATGTAGTATTTTTATTGAAAATGTGTAATTAAAAAGAAAATATGAAAAAAAAATATTTTGAAAATAATGGAATTGGGTGCTAGTTGTCATGGATCGCAAGGGAGTGACAAGAGATTCGGCATAATGCGGGAATGTCATGGCACAATGTGGGAACATGAGGTAGACCTATAGCAAATTAGATCTAAAATTTGACGGTAATGCCAATAAGGGCGTCGCCTAATTTGGTGAGAAAGTGATTTACGTCCTCTCCACGATCGTGGTCGATACATTCAGATTGCAGCTAGGTCATGCGGGTAATGCAGGCAGTGCGCTACGTCTAGATAAGACTACCTACGACAAGGGACACAGGTCGAAAAAACACAAGCACCATGGTAGGGATCACCGGTCAAAGTGATATAGGCATTGTGGTAGGGAATGCAGGTTGGATCAACATAGGTATCGGGCAGGGGGACACAAGCAGACAAAATTCAGGCAAACTGTACGGTACTAAGGTAAGGGATGCAATAGTAATACAAACAGACTGTATAGATAGAATGTGTTCACGAAATATTTCTTTCGATTTAAACCACCGCAAGTGTACGGTTCGTTAACAAGCAATAAAGTAGATATTTGAGTCCGAATATCGTCCCACAGGGATTGAACAATTCAATTCTCCCTATCGTAGTCTTAACCGAAACTGAATTATCCAAATTGAATTCTTAACCTAAAGGAAACATTAATTATGCAAATGCTATGAATTAAAGGATCTAATGGGCAAAATGAATTTTTAATTAATTAAAATGCAGATAAATGGTTCGACTGCAATTTTGTTGTATTCACTGAATATTAATCGCACTAGGATAACGAATTCTCATGCAATGATCACCTTAAACCCTAATTTCACAAATGACACGTGAATGAATTATTGACGAATCAATGTTCCTAATTCTATCCAATACTCTCTCTCGAAATGTATTGAACCTATTTTTACATATCACCGGCTTATACCTCTATAACAAGTGCATATATAAAAATGTATTCGATTTTATGAACACTTAAAGATTCACATAAAATATACAGGTATACCTCTATCCCATATCGGACCCTACGATGAATTATACCTTGTCGAATTTATTTCTCTTCTCTCAAATAGATGAAATAAATCACCACACATCACATAATTACGTGCACTTAATTATGGAAGAAAATCAATGCATATAATTCATTCAAATATCCAAATACACGTTTTAATGTCAAATTGCAAAACTAGAAAATTAAAGATTACATCATATGGTTCATCGATCTCCTAGTATATGAAAATCTAGCCTAACATGGAGAAAGAATCAAAATACATCATAGATTGAAGAAAAAACATCACGGGTTATGAATTTGTGTGAAATCTCGATGGTCTTCGTAAATTTATTTGTTCCTTCGACCCAAGATTCTCTCAAAGATGTGTTTTATTGCCTCCCAATGCATTCTCTCTTTGTTTCTGACAGATTTGGGTATTTATATCGTGTTTAGATCAGGTTTCCATAAGAATTTCATCGCGAATAGGAATTTGCAGAATCGGCCCCAGAATATACCTATGTGACCGCATAGGTTTATGAAATTTGGCATGTTATTTCCCTTCCTTGGTGTTCGCGACCACATAAGGGTTTCTACTATGCAACCGTATAGTAGAAAAAACTTTCAAATTATGTTATGTTGGTCCTAAAACTTTATTCCTCCACTTCTTGACCTCCTTTCATGTTTCTAATTGTTTCAATGTTCCATTATGATCTCCAATTGGTACTTAGCTCGATCAATTGCTTGATGTGTCCGTCGGATCAACTTTTCAGATAATTGTACTTTGGTCCCTGAACTTTTTAACTTTGCTTCAATTTAGTCCTTTTTCGCCTGTTTTCTCCTGAATTTCATCATATTCATCAGTGTATCCTACAATACACAAATTAATCAAAATTAAATCACAATTCCAATATTTTGCTCTTAATTACGTCATATTTGTGAACTAAATAAGTATGTAAAAACACACTTATCAAACCTCCAAACTTGAACTATTGTTTGTCCTCAAAGAAGATAGTGACTTAATTCTACACAAACATGGCTTAATAACTTGTCGTATCTCAGGATTGGACTAAGTGTTATGCTTCAATAAAATTTGATCAGTGCAAAAATGAAACCAACCTTTACCTGTTAAATGCATACCCGACATACGTGTGTGAAATCATGCCAACATATCAAGTTCATGATGGGGTGAATCCCATGCTAAAGTGGTCAAATATGTCCTTGCTTCAATCGAGAGCCTCCCCAAACTTATTATTTTTACTCAATTATCCTAGGGTTGTGTTTTAAAGATAGGAGGTTAGTTAACTGTAGCTCTTATCCTCTCTTAGTTCAAATTGATCTTGTTATCAGAATTTCACATGTTAATAAGTGAGAGCTATCCCAAATTTGATTGCTTCAACCCTTAAAATTAAACGAAGTTACTTGCCTCGCATTGAAGGTGTAGTTTTATCAACCAAATATCCAAGGGGCTTTTTACATGCCTTATATATATATATATATATATATATATATATAGTAGCAAGCTTTTAGCCGGTGACTCCTAGATCAGTTGGTTTTAGGACACCAAGTTTTAAACTCTTGCAAGTTTATTCACTCGAGTTATAAAGGCTTAATCAGATGACTTTTTATTAACTTTTTCCCTTCTTGCTTTCTATATGATCGCTGTAGCGAGCTTTTGGCCGGTAACTCCCAGACCAATTGATCTTAGGGCACCAGGCTTGAAGATACCCTAATAGGCTTACTTGCTCAATTCATAAAGGCTTGGAAGGAAGTATCATGTTCACACAAATTAATTTTTATGCCCTTTATATTATTTTTCTAGACATTTAGTCTCCAAAACCAACCCCTAATTTAAAACTTTCACCTAATCTTCACCTCACTGGTCTAGGCAATCCACACACTACGATTCATGCACGGAGCCCCCCTCTTATCTCAATGCTCTCCTATGCTTGCTCAACCATTTCCAAATTTCCTTACAATAATTTATGGTGTAATTCAATAGAAGGTTATCGCTCACTTTCTAATTTATGCTCAAAACCCAATCACTCACCTAACATGTCAAGCATGAGTGTCGTGCATAGAGAATGTCAAGTATTGCATCACAAGTATTTGTTAATCTATTCAGCACCATATCCATAGTTTTGTAAGTTACATCAGTCCAATATTTATATCATAGTCGGCAAGGCTATCAAGCTCACACAAGCACTCATGAATGGAAATAAAGTAAACTGGAAAAAATGCACAATTTAAAAAAAAAAATTTTAACACTCGTCAAGCACACAACATGTAAAAATGAAACATATATACTGAAGAGACACAAATATTAATGAATTTATGTAAAGTGATGTAAAGATGTCCAAAATTATGTCACCCCCCAAACGTAGTTAATACATTGTCCTCAATGAATAATTAATAAATGTTGAAAGACATAATTGAAGGATAATTTCATAAAATTCAAAAGTAGTAGACAATACTTCCCTGATCAATATGGAGGTGGTGGTGGGAAGATGTTTCCTGCTGTACCATCATCTGGAGGTAGAGGTAGGTACGCTAAAATCTTCCTCATCATTGCTGACTGCTGCACCATCTCATCTTGGATTCCGCCAACACGTGTCTCCATGTGGCCCAGACGTTCTCAAGTCTCATTCACTCGTATCTGGATGCCATCCACCCGGCCCACATACATACTCAGTCGACCATTCATAGTTTTCATCTTCCTCCTAGCTACCTGGGAATCCAGGTGAGTGACTCATGATATATCAGTGGCGATGCGGGTATCACATTGGGCTATCTGCATGTCAGTCATCAAAGCCCCCATAGCCTACTGAAGACCCTGTATGTCACGGCTGGTTCTCGTGGTGGCGGCGACGGCAAATATCTGACGCCACAACTGTGTATCTACCTCAATCTGTGGCTGTGGAGCTTATGGCATCTCTTGATCTGCAGGCACCTGACCTGCTCTTCCTGATGTCTCGGCACTCATTCTCTTGCTTTTCCCTGTGCTTTATCATGGCTCTGTCTTGAGCTTCCAGTGTATTGTGCTTTATAGGGAGGTTGGGTTTAGCAGGTGTCTTCCCTGGTGCAATATTGATGCCAACAACCTTGCATATGCTGGAGATGGGGCTAGGAAAAATCATTGAACTGTGCCTGTCTCATAGAGTACCTACATGATGGATTTGATTATAGTAGAGAGTGGCGAGATCAATCTTATTACCCACACCAAGTGATAGATGAACTTGTCTGTGGGATCTGTGAATGTGGTCCTATGCGAGGCCGGCTCAATGTTATGGCACATAAACAGCCACAAGATGTCTATAGACAGTGTCAACTCAATCTGGTACCATGCAGTGGTGGAGAGTGGCCATGCATTTTGTCATCCCAATAGGAGCTCTGCCACTTCATTCCAATTGAAATCGCCCGGGATGGGGGTTATGTTGTCCCAGGTGAGCTGATAGTAATCCTGAATAACCTCTGGTGAGAACATAATCCACTGTCCCCTGACCCATGTCTAATGTAAGTGGTCGGACCTTGGTGTGTAGATCTCTGCATTGAAGTTTGCATAGAACTTTCCCACCAATGATTCATAGATCCGATGTGGCTGCTCTACTACCTTTGCCCACCCATAGTTATCCACCAAAGTGATCAACTCAAAACCTGGAAAATCCTCTAATTTAACCCCCCGCTCCGGTGTTACTATCCACCGACTCACAATGTTTTCATAGCTAGCTGCTATCCCGAAATTCAGAAATCTTTGTATCCCCCTTCAAGAACTCGAGTACGGGATGTTCTGAAAGATGAGCCACTTTTTTCTTTCCCTTTCGAGGTTTGTTTTGGAGGCATCCTGCAAAGTCATGAAGTAACATTCATTAGGTTTCATGTTGACACCCAAGGCATGGAATAAGGAAAACTAGGCATATATGGTCCAAATCCCCCAAGCTTGCTTCAAAATGCATGTACATGAAGTTGACATTTTAAATGCATAAAATAAGTCCCAAAATAGGGTTATCATGTCAAATGGAGCATTGACCAATAAGACTCGGCTCGAAGAAGCATTTTTGGAATTTATGTTCCATGATCGACCTATGACTTTCATTGCCGAACATCATCGAGAAAGGTTGAAATTTTCCCGAGCAACCTCTGGGCAAATGAGTGTGCGCAATATGGTCTACCACATATTCAAATTTCCAATCAAATGGATGACGTTAGATGTGTCAAATTATGTTCCAAAGTGGGTAACGTGAAGTGCCATGACCTAGCCATGTGCCTATGTGTTGCAAAATGGATATAGATGTTTTCTATTTCAATTGATATGGGAATTCATCACAATGTGTTAGCCACCATGTTTGTCAATCATCACTCATGCAAAGAGAACACCAAATTGTACGCAAATTGTCACTAAGACATTTCATCAAACACATTATAAGCATTTTAAGGTTTTCACTACTTTGGTATATGAAGCTCTGTAAACTAGCATCCAATGTCATAAACTAATCATAAACACCGCAATTACCCAACCTCCATCAAATACCAATCAAATAAAAACAATTTTCCCAATTTCGGAATTGATGGAATAGGTGTAGAGAATTTACCTTGCAAACTTGTAGAAATTTAGAACTATATTATACCACCACAAGATGAATGGTAAGTTGGGTTGTAATGTGGGTTATGAATTGTGATGAGTTGTGGGTCTTGTGTTTGTGGTGTGCGAGTTGAGATGCACTGGATGAGAGGGCCGAGAGTTGTGCGTGAGTGTAAGGGGGAGGGAACTGGGTGTTGGTGTGAGTGTGAGAGTCGTGTGTTTTAAAGTAAAATTTTTTTTGTCATTACTCTATGGGACCGCATAGAGTATGTCTATGTGGTCACATTGGCCCTGACCACATCTATGCAGCTGCATAGATGTTTAGTCTATGCGGCAGCATAGACTAAACGTCCCCTTTATTTATTTATTATTTATATATAATAAATGCACGTGAAAATTTTTTAAAAACACAATTGATTCTCCAAAATTCAACATTGACCAAATTTTCCCCCAAATTCTTGGTTTCCAACTTGTGACTTCGAACCGGCCTTTCATCGTCCCCCAAAATTTATCAAAACATGTTAGACCATATAGAGCACGTATAGGTTATTGACTTAGTTCCAAAATCACTTTTTAAAATTGAAGTCACCCTTTGATCCCCGAAGTACTTTGAAAAATACTTTCTACCTCGAAATGCGTGATGTTCACATCCAATCACCTAAATACTAAATCAATCATTTCTAATTTGTGCTCGATGAATAGGGACCCATGTGGGTAGTACTTAGACTCGATTGACATGCATGGATGACAAATGACCTAAACCTTAAAAAAGAGAAAATCAAACGTGAAAATCAAAATTTCCTAAGCTAATGCCAAAATTAAAAGTAATGAAAAGGATATAGTGGGTTACCTCCTACCATGCGCTAGTTTATAGTCGTTAACTCGACTTTCCTGTAGCTGCTTCATTCTGGTGTCCTGAGTTGAACGGTGAACTTTTGCTTAGAGAAGTCACCACCCCAGTAGTGTTTCAGCCTTTGCTTGTTAACTATGAAAGTACCCTTAGTTTCATGGCTGAGTTCTATAGCCCCGTATGATAACACCTCAATGATTGTATATGGACCCACCACCTTATCCTTAATTTTCCCGGGAAGAGTTTGAGTCTAAAGTTGTACAATAGCACTTTCTGCCTCACTTTAAACTCTCGCCTCTAAATATGCATGTCATGCCACCTCTTAGTTCGCTCTTTGTAGAGCCTTGCATTTTCATATGCTTCCATTCGAAATTCATCTAACTCATTCAGTTGCAACAATCTCTTTTCACCGGTGGCCTTCAAACCCATGTTTAACTGTTTCATAGCCCAATATGCCTGGTGTTCTATCTCAAGTGACAGGTGGCACGCTTTTCCAAAAATTAGGCAGTATGGAGACACCCCTATTGGTGTCTTGAATGCTGTCCTATAAGCCTACAAAGCGTCGTCCAACTTTTTAGACCAATCCTTTCGAGATGAATTCATTGTAACCTCGAGTATTCTTTTCAATTGCCAATTAGAAACTTCCATTTGCCCACTGGTCTGTGGATGATAAGGAGTAGCTCCACGGTGTTTGATGCTATATTTATTCAACAACTGCTCAAATTGGTGATTGCAAAAGTGTTCCCCCTGTCACTAATTATAGCCCGCAGTGTGCCATATCGGGTGAAAATGTACTTCTTCATGAACACAATTATGGCCTTCGCATCATTTGATGGCAATGCAACTACTTCCACCCATTTGGATACATAGTCTACTGCTACCAAGATGTATTGATTCGAGAATGATGAGGGAAAAGGTCCCATGAAATCAATCTTCCAGACATCAAATATCTCCACTTCCAAATTTTGTTCAATGGCATTTCGTTCCTTCTCAAGATATTTCCAATACGCCGACACCTATCACACCTCTTCACAAATTCAAAGGCGTCTCTGAACAATGTAGGCCAGTAAAACCCTGACTGTAAGATCTTTGTAACAGTCTTTTGAGCTCCAAAGTGCCCCGCATATGCAGATGAGTTGTAATGCTCAAGGATCTCGGGTACTTCTTCTTCAGGTATACACCTCCTTACTATCTGATTAGCCCCTTGCCTGTAGAGAATCGGATCTTCCCAGAAGTAGTACTTTAGTTCGAAAAAGAACTTTTTCCTGTGGTGGCCTAAGTAATCTGGTGGTGGAATGGACTTGGCCAAGTAATTGACAATGTTTGCGTATCAAGGTGCTTCTTTTATGCTCAACATCTGTTCATCTGGGAAAATTTTATTGATATCCACTAATTCTTCTGTCTCCCCAGACTTCAATCAGGACAGGTAATCTGCTACCACATTTTCACTCCCCTTTTTGTCTCTGGTTTCAATGTCAAATTCGTAGTAACAATATCCATCGGATCAATCTCAGCTTCGCATCATTCTTTGTTAGCAGATACTTCAGTGTAGCATAATCTGTGTAAACTATGACCTTAGATCCCACAAGATATGATTTAAACATGTCGAATGCATATACTAAATCCAAGAGCTCCTTTTCAGTGGTAGTGTAATTGATCTGTGCATCATTTAGGGTTCTGCTTGCATAGTAGATCACGTGAAAATCCTTGTTTCTCCGTTGTCCCAATACTATACCCACGGCGTGATCATTGACGTCACACATTAGTTCAAAAGGCAATCCCCAATCTGGTGCTACAATTACCGGTGATGACGTGAGTTTCTCCTTTAAAGTGTTGAATGCTATTAGACATTCCTTATTGAACTCAAAAGGTACATCCTTCATCAGTAGATTGCATAGCAGCTTAATGATTTTCGAAAAATCCTTTATGAATCTCCTATAAAACCCCGCATGCCCCAAGAAACTACGGACCCATTTAACTGATGTGGTGGCGGTAGCTTCTCAATAGCCTGAATTTTCACTTTGTCCACCTCAATTCCCTTTGTTGAGACCCGATGTCTAAGTACAATTCCTTTTTGTACCATAAAGTGGCATTTTTCCCAATTCAGAACTAAGTTAGTTTTCCTGCATCTCTGTAAGACCAGATTTAAATGCTTCAAGCATTCATCAAATGACGATCCCAAAACTGAGAAATCGTCCATGAACACCTCTATGAATCTTTCAATCATATCAAAGAATATTGCCATCATGCATCTCTAAAACATAGCTGGAGTGTTGCACAGACCAAATGGCATCCTACGGTAGGCGAAAGTGCCGTAAGGACACATGAACGTGATCTTCTCTTAATCCTTTGGCGCAATTGGTATCTGGTTGTAGCCCAAGTATCCATCAAGAAAACAGTAGTGGGAATGGCCTATCAACCTTTCTAACATCTGATCAATAAACGGGAGCGAAAAATGGTCCTTTCTTATAGCTGCATTGAGTTTGCGATAATCAATGCAAACTCTCTATCCTGTCACTGTTCTAGCAGGAATTAGCTCACTTTTCTCGTTTTGTACCACTGTGATTTTCCTTTTCTTCGGCACAACTTGAACTGGGCTGATCCATGCGCTGTCTGAAATTAGGTATATAATGCCAGCATCCAGTAATTTCAATACCTCTTTCCTTACCACTTTCTTCATGTTTGGATTCAGTCTTCTCTGCCCTTCTATACATGGCTTACAAATCTCCTCTATGAGAATTTTGTGCATACACATGAAGGACTAATTCCTTTAATGTCAGCTATCGTCCACCCAATTGCAATCATATTTTCTCTGAGTACCCTAAGCAGTTTTTCTTCCTCTACCTCACTAACTTTGTTTGAAATAATCATCGGGAGTGTACATGACTCCCCCAAATAAGCATATCTGAGATTTGGAGGCAGTTGTTTAAGTTCCAATACTGGCGACTGTTGAATGGAAGGTGTTGACATCCGAACTTTGATCTGGTAAAAACAGTTTGCTAACCCCACCTCAGTTAAAAGTGAGTTCGGTTCACACTCTCAAGTCTAAGTTACCCGCCATTATCTCATAAAAACACCATGATTACCCCTTTGTCACATTACCCTATGAATCAGAGACACTTGCCACAGGTGATGTCATCGCCGCCCAGAATAGCCAATTCAAAGTCCTCGAATTCCAGCTCCCTACAAGTCATCATTACTTTGGCAATACATTGGCACATGACCACCGGCCTCGTTGACCAATCATTGGAGAATTCGATGACCCGAGTTGCTGTTATTGATTTGATTGATTTGATGTAATTTCAGTTAAAATATGTATAAATAGTGGAATAGGACCCTTGTAAGAGGGAGGAGAAGAAAACGAATTGAGATAATGACTTATGGCACAATTACATCTTTGTGATCTTTTCTAAACACAAATCGCCCTTTTTCTTAAAGTTGGTTCAAAATCTTCCTTGCTAATTTTGACATCAATAGTTTGGCGCTAGAAGGAGGTCCCTAATTGTAAAAAATAGTTTCAGTTGCTCCATAAAAATAAAAATTTTCTTTCAATGGCTATGAGTCATAGCTCAAGTTCCAAAAATCCATCTCACACCCACCCTCATGAAATGAATGTACTACTGGATTCTCCACAACGGCAGGACCCTCAAATGATTGCAATGAGGGAAGCCCTAGAAAATTGACAAATGCAGTGGGACGAATGGAAAGGAGCCAAGCCCATTCGTCCCCACTAGATACCGAGGTGGAATCTCCTGTAAGGACAAAGGCAAAGCGTCCCCCACCAGAATGACTCTCCACTTTTCAAGAGGAGGATCATCGAGAATCCAAACTGACGAGGACAAAAGCAAGGAACCTGAGGCGAGAAGGACTACAAGTGTGTTCGACAGATTAGGGACTCATCACTCGCTGACCCCTACGTAAGGACAAACCGACCTAAAACGCCCTTTGGAACAAACAGAACCCGAAATAAGCGCGCTTAAAAAATGCATCGCCGAACTGGAGGCTAAAAACAAAGGTGGCACGGAAGGTTACCAAATCAAACAGCAATCCCCTTTCACCGAAGATGTCCTCATAGAACTACTGCCTGAAAAATTGAAAATCCCCCAAATCGCCGCATACGAAGGAGATAGTGACCCCCTCAACCACCTTGACAAATACACCTCATGGATGGAACTACAGAAGGCAAGTAACGCAATCATGTGTCGAGCATTTTCCCTAACTCTAGGAGACAAAGCCCAAAGATGGTTCAGGAGGCTACATGAAAGGTCGATAAAAAATTGGGATGATCTAGCCATGGCATTCTTGGCCCAGTTTATGGGCTCAAAGGCTAGAACTATACCCAAAGAACGTCTAGTGAGCATCAAGCAGGGAAGAAGTGAATCCCTTAAAAGCTATCTGAGTAGATTCAACAAGCAATCCATGGAAGTAGAAAAAATATCTAACGATGCGGCACTCATGGCCGTACTAGCAGGACTAGGACCTAAAACAAGATTTTGGTAGTCAGTACACGAGGACAGCCCAAGGACTAATCACGAGTTCCTGAACCGAGCTGAGAAACACATAAGCACTGAGGAGGCTACCTCTGACCAACAGGAAGCAAGACGAGAAATTGACCTCAATGATGTGGAGAAAGAAAAAAAACCAAATCGCAGTCCTCAACTAGAAAGAAAGAGGTCAAGAGAGAAAGATACTGTCCTAGGGCTCAGCAGAAAAGTTTCGGGAGTTCCACCCACTTAAAGCCTCCTAGGAAGAGGTATTCACGCAAGCCAACATAAAAGAAGCATTTCGCAGACCTATATTCCTGAAAAACGAACAGGCTGCACAATGCCAAGGACGATACTGTCGGTACCACAGGACCATGGGCCATGATACTGATAACTTCGAGACTTAAAAGAGGAAGTTGAGTCATTAATTCGGCGAGGTCGGTTATAGGAGTTTGTTGCCAAGCTAAAAGAAGCAGATCGACCTACGATGCAGTAGCCACAGCTGCAAGGGGCCCCCACACGAACCCAACAGGCGATCCCCAACCGTAACCCACCTCCACATGCCGAAATCAAAATGATGGTGAGCTGGAATCAGTATATTGAAGGATCCCAAAGGGCCAGGCGAAGGCAAGCCCGAGGTGCAAAAGCCGTACCAACCTACTGGAATCAAATCCCTAGAACCGGCATTGATCCCGAATCGGTCTGGTTCATGGAAGAAGATTTTGAAGGAATCCTCCAAGACCAAAGTGACGCCTTGGTGGTCACAATAATGGTCGCCGGGGTGAAAGTCCACCGCACTCTAGTGGATAATAGAAGTTCGGTCAATATACTGTACTCACGAACCTTGAGGCAGTTGGAAATATCAATTTGCTACCTCCAACCGTATCCAAGGAAACTACAGGGATTTTCTGGGGATCCTATCGAAGCCCTAGGTCAGATAGTCCTTAGTATAGAGCTAGGCAAAGCTCCTCGCCAAAGAAAAATCTTAGCGGATTTTGTGGTGGTCGATTTACCATCCAATTACAATGCAATATTGGGACGGCCCATTTTGCACGAACTAAAGGCCGTCACGTCAATTTATCATTACTGTGTGAAATTCTCCACCCTTACGGGACTGTAATTATCCGAGGGGATCAAGCTACTGCAAGGGCCTGCAACGTCGACCTGCTAAGGCCACAAGTCAACATGCTAAGGAGTAGGATGAACACACAAGTCAGGAAGCCAGACCAAAGAGACCAATCATTACAGATCTCTCAAAAATAGGAATAACGAAAAAAGATTTCAAAAAAGCCACAGACGAGCAACTATCTTTTGACGAAAAGGAGGTGGAAACGCGTCCTTACGATGGAGTTATGGTAATCTCGTTGCCTATAGCCGGGGTAACCATCCCCAAAGTCTTGGTGGATATAGGAAGCTCTCTGAACATCCTATTCAGCCACACCCTAAAGTGGATGGATATCCCTGCTAACTTTCATCAACCATACCCAAATATGGTCTTGGGATTAAGCAGAGCCTTGATTTCTACCAAAGGATCAATCAAACTCAAAGTCGAGTCTGGATGAGCACCTCGACAGTTGAAGACGAACTCCGAGTTCGTAGTTTTCGACACCCCCTCCCCTTATGATGCCTTGATGGGACAACCCCTACTCTTCATCCTGAGAGAAGCAGTTTCCTTATATCACTATTCTATCAAGTTCCCCACACCCTATGGTATGGGAGAAGTCAAAGGAAATAGGGAGCTCGTCGAAAGTTGCCAATGGAATACCTGTACCAATCATCAACACAACTTCTTGGGGGTACACATGGCGAACATATGGGAACCCGAACTCATTCCTTTAGACCCACGGATTAGGATCGAAGGCGAAGAACCACAAGTCAACATGCTAAGGAGTTCGAGTCTGTGCCAAAAACCAAACAAAGGAACTCAAAGTTGGGTGCGAATTGCAGCCCTCCACCCTAAGCCAGCTTGTGGCTTTTCTTAAATAGAACCTCGATGTCTTCGCTTGGGATCACAGTGATATGAGAGGAATAGATCCTAATATTGCATGCCAAAAATTACAGGTGGATCCCTCAGCTCTGCCAAAGCAGCAAAAACGACGACCTCTGAATCCTAAAAGATATGAAGCACTAAACAAAGAGGTGCAAAAACTGTTGAACAATGATTTCCTCCATGAAGCGAAATATCGGAAGTGGGTCGTGAATCCGGTCCTTATGAAAAAACACAATGAAGATTGGTGGGTATGCATAGATTTCACCGATCTCAACAAAGCATGTCCCAAAGACAGCTTTCTATTGCCAAAAATAGATCAAATGGTGGATGCCACAGCCGGGCATGAGCTACTTAGCTTCATGGTCGCGAATTCCAAATACAACCAGATACCGATGTACGGCCCAGATCAGGAGCATACCTCTTTCATAACTGATCGAGGTCTTTACTGCTACAGAGTAATGTCATCCGGTCTCAAAAATGCTAGCGCCACCTACCAGCGACTCGTGAATTCCATGTTTTCCCAGCAGATCGAAAAAACAATGGAAGTATATGTTGATGACCTGCTGGTCAAAAGCATAAACCAAAGGAAGGCGAGGCCTTGAAGATCTATTTATCTATTTCAGAGCACGCCACTAGTGCCGTTCTGACCCGAGAAGAAAATGACATTCAACATCCGGTTTATTACGTAAGCAAAGCGCTTCATGAAGCCGAGCTCAGATATTCGGCTGTAGAAAAACTGGCATTCACCCTGCTGATGGCAGCACGAAAATTGAGGCCATATTTCTTGGAACACCCCATTGAGGTCCTGACCAACTCTCCATTGAGACAAACGCTACAAAAACCCGACACCTCTGGACAGATGGTAAAATGGGCAGTAGAGCTTGGACAATTCGACATCAAATATACGCCTCACTCCTCCATAAAGGGCCAGGCACTCGCCGACTCTGTCTCTGAGGTCTGCAATGTCCCAATTGAAGAACAACAGAAAAAAACCCTTGAAAACTTTATGTCAACGGTTCATCCACCGGAGAACGATTTCGAGCTGACGTCATATTAATCAACCCTGATCATCGCATGTTCTGTGAAGCCTTGCCATTCGACTTCAAAGCCTCAAATAATGAGGCTGAGTACGAAGCTCTTATTGCTGGAGCAAAGATGGCCTCGGGATTAGGGATCTCCGACCTAATCCTACATAGCGACTCCCAGCTAGTCGTGAATCAGGTCAACGGTGTGTATATGGTGAAAGAAGACAGGATGGACAACTACCTACGTGTTGTGAAAAAAGAACTCGAAAGGTTCAAAACCACCCAAGTCAAACAAATTCCCCGATCTCAAAATAATCATACTGATGCATTGGCTCGCCTAGCCACCAGTGAGGGAATCGAGGAATTCAATAGCATTCCTGTAGGAAGGATATCTTTACCATCTACCGAGCTGGATAAAGTGGCCCTGATGATGATAGACCCCAAACCAACTTGGCAGGACGAGATCATCTCTCTTACCTGAAAATTGGAAAATACCCCAAAAATCCTACAGAGGCTAGAAAGCTCCGAACAAGGTCGACAGGTACACTCTCATTGATAATATACTATACAAACGGGGATATTCCACGCCCTTGTTAAGATGCTTGAATGAAGAGAAAGCCCAGTACGCCCTACAAGATGTTCACGAAGGAATATGTGGAAATCATTCCAGCGGACTCTCACTGGTCCACGAGATCATACGACAAAGATACTTTTAGCCTGTAATAAAACAAGATTCCCTTGAATTTGTCAAAAGATACAATAAGTGCCAGCTTCTCACCCCCATCATAAACACTCCACCGCACGAACTAAACCCAGTGACAGCACCTTGGCCCTTTGCAAAATGGGGGATTGACCTAATTGGACCCATGCCCATTGGGATAGGAGGTGTAAAATTCGCCATCGTCGCAGTGGACTATATCACTAAATGGGCCGAGGTAGAGCCCCTTGCCACCATCACTGAACAGAAAATAACCCATTTTTTGTGGAAATCAGTGATCTGCAGGTGCGGCATACCTCACTCCATTGTTACAGACAATGGAAAACAGTTCGACAACGCACGACTTTCGAATTTCTTGTAAGAGCTCGGCATCAAGAAACATTTCTCATCACCAAACCATCCACAGGCAAACGGCCAAGTTGAAACCATTAACAAGATTATTAAGCACACATTGAAAGTAAAACTTGACTTGTTAAAAGGAGGATGGGCTGAGGAACTCCCCAGTGTGTTATGGTCTTATCGAACTACCGCAAGAACAAGCACCGGAGAAATCACCTTTTCAATGGCTTTCGGCGTAGAGGCCATGATCTCGCTGGAAATCCACATTCCTTCACTACGTATAACTAATTACAACGAAGAAAGAAACCACATGGCTCTTCGCACGAAGCTCGACCTAACCAAAGAAAAAAGGAACAACGTCGAACTCAAAAATGCCGTTTACAAACAGCGAAACGCCAAGTATTATAATCAAAAAGTGCGGAAAAGAGAATTTGAGATAGGATCCCTCGTCTTGCGAAAAGTATTCCTCCCCACAAGGGAGATCGGCAGTGGATGCTTAGGTCTGAATTGGGAAGGTCCCTATCTGATAACGAAGGTCCCAGAAAAAGGGGCATATGAACTAGAAGACTTGGAGGGCAGATCCTTACCCCACCCTTGGAATGCTGAACACCTTAAGCAGTACTACTAGTAAACGGAAAAAGTCCCCTTGTAACGTCAATCATATCAATAAAAAGGGACTTTCTATTTCTTTTGAACATTTTTGCTCGGCAACCTGTCAGAACCTCATTAAGCCCTGCCTCATATACAGGCCGATCTAAGGTCGTATGTGCTATGACACTTAGTGAAAGATTCCTCCTAAGGAACCTCATTGAGCCCTACCTCATATGCAGGCCGATCTAAGATCGTATGTGCTACGACACTTAGTGGAAGATTCCTCCTAAGGAACCTCATTAAGCCCTGCCTCATATGCAGGCCGATCTAAGCTTGTATGTGCTACGACACTTGGTACAAATGTCCAACGTATATGCCTAATTCGGAAAGCGCGTACTGCATAACTAAGAGAAATTCATTTAAAGTAATTCTACACACTGTTGTAACACTTTTATAATTTTTGCTAAGTCTGTGAGAAAAAGTCGTACTGAGCATAAACAAATCATCCATTTCAAATTAAAACATAATAAATCAGTCAAATATCCATTTCAAATTAAAACATCACAAAACACGTAAGGGTCTTGGGGGGTAAGGGTGGTATCTCCAACATCCTGAGCTTCCGGTAACACTCGGACTCCGACAGACTCCGACAATTTCCGCAACTCCTCCTTCTACCCCTCCAGTGCCTCATCCAGAAAGGCCACATCAAGATCGTGCCTCTCCTTCCTGATGTACCCTATCAACACCTCCAGGGCCACAACATACAATCCTGGGCCACCACATCAAACTCGAAGGACTCCTTCCAGGCCTCAACCGCCCCGTCGATCTTGGCCTCAGCCTCTTTAGCCCTTTTTGTGGCCTGCCTCGCCCTTTCATTGGCCTCCTAAACCTTCTGGATGGCCTCCCTAACTTTGTCACTCTCCTCTTTTGCCCGAACTCTGGCCTCTTCCTCCGAGGCCCTCAACACCTTGATCTCTTCCATCAGTCGCTCCTCGACATCAAGCCTGGAGTTCAGCTCAATTCCCATCTGGTTCAGCTTCTCCTCGTACTCCTTCTCCCTCAAAGCAAATTGGGCCTTTTCAGCCTCCATGCTGTTATAAGATTGAAGGCCTGATCTTTGGCCTCTATGAGTTTGTCCAGTTCGGCCTTCACCTTTTTTAGAAATCAAAAGCCAAGCAAGTCATTAAGGTATTTAAAAAAAACAAAACAAAAAACAAACAAGTAGGAGGTATACCTTATCCGCCACTGCCATCATGTACAAAACTGATCGGTGGCCATGGAGCTGAGCAGTGACTAGAGCCTCGCCAATGGGCATCTCATTCAGATAGCCCTATTCATTCTCACCCCAGCTCTGGGTAAGTAAATTGGCCGACTCCCTCAAAGGCGAAGTGAGCGCGGCAGTCATGCCCCTAGGAAGAGAAGGAGCTCGGAGGTAGTCTAGAAATATCTCCGGTCTGTGTCCCACCAGACTTTCCCAACCCGACCATTGTAGATCTGGGCACCAATCCTTCAAGTTCGCAGAACTGGTCCCCACAGCAGCAGGAGCAATCGGTGATGGCAACGAGGCAGACGGCAGGGTCGAGCTCAGCAAGGGTACTACCTCCAAAATTCTCAGTGATGTCGAGGGTGCAGATCGGTTCCTCTCTAACGAAACCTCTTTCTCCACCTCCTCAGAATAGCTCTCCATCCGATTTGGAACTTCCCTCTTTTTCCCCTTTGATGCAGCAGCCGCCTTGTAGCCCCGTATTTCGTCTTGATGACCTGAGAGAAAGTGAAATGCTCAAAAAGAAAACATATATATGCATAAAGGAATTATAATCACGAATGAAGATCAAAATATTACCTGAGCTAGAGGGAGCAAAACTTGAAGCTCATACTTGTAGCAGTCCGGCCCGGTATAAGTTCGAATCTGAAATTACAAACTTACAAGACCTTTGCTTTTTAGGTAACGATCTTATTTTCTCAGCTCTTCTCTGAGTGTCTTTGGTTAACGTCTCCTTCTTGTAATCTATACGAAGAAAAATACCGAGGTCAGAACTTCGTAAAACATATGCCTTGCTAAAAAAACTAAAACCCAGAAAGGCACTTACATAACGAATGATAGAGTCTAGGAACCACGTCCTCCCTATTCACCTCGGCAAAATGAAACTGCCACTCTCCCGAAACGTAAAACCATTCCTCCTTCCATTTCTTAATTGAGGAAGGGGTGTCTAACACCAAAGAACCTCCCATCCTGGGCCTAACGCTTGTGTACCACCAGCCCGAGTTCTTCCCATCCTCCTTAAAAGTAAACAAAGAATCGAATTGCTGGACACTCAGCTCAGGATTCCCCATTTGGTCCCACAGAATAAGGGTGGCAATTAAGGTTCGCCACCCATTAGGGCATAGCTGTGTGGGAGCTATGCCCCAAGAAGAAAGGAATTTATGGATCATCCTAGGAAAAGGAAGCCTAAGGCCAACCTGAAGGATAGCGGAGTTCAGAGGAACACATCCCTCAGGAGGAGTGTCAGCTCGGTCAGAAGGCTCTGGTATTATCATAACTACCGAACTAGGGATGGCGTACTTCGCTCGTCAGCTGACCAACACATCCCTTGTCACAACTGACCTATAAGAACTCGTCCCCCACTCCTCGAAAATACCCTCCTCAACATCCTTACCGGATCCTCCTGCTCCCTTAGAACCCTCACGTCCTAAGTCCATCACAGAATGCCCTAGGTCAGTTGGGTTAACTATAGAAATAGGAATGGGGGTAAAAATTTCCGTACAACTAGAGGACGAACTCGAGAAAACTGACTCTTCCTGCTGGTTGCCCCAAGAATGAACTCTAGACTCGTCCGAACTTATGTATAAACTAAGAAAAGAATCACAAATTGAAGGGAGGCAGCAGATAAGAACAGAAGGGTACCTGGGAGACGAACTAAGAAAACGATCTCACTCGAATACAGGAATACGAACTTAGGAAAATCGCCCAAATGTCTAAGAGAGTAAAAATTAGTGAAATAGGAAGAGAAATGGTTGAACAAAACCTGATTTAAAGAAAGGGAAGATGAGAGGGCGCGATCTGAGCCATTCGTCCGAAAATAGAGAGAAAATATCAACGGTCCAAAACTCTGGGAGACAAAACGACGTAGTTTTGGCCAAAGCTTGCTGAAGAAGCTATTTATAAGTGGCATACAGCTCATCCACCTCTAAAAGATGACACTTGTCACAGCCATAAATACATCATTGAGGTCAGCCCCCCATGACAGGGCTGACCTGGGGGGTAACTGTTGATATCCGAACTCCGATCTGGTAAAAACAGTTCGCTAACCCCACCTCAGTTAAAAGTGAGTTCAGTTCACACTCTCAGGTCGGAGTTACCTGCCATTATCTCAAAAAAAACACCATGATTACCCCTTGTCACATCACCCTATCAGTCAGAGACACTCTCCACAGGTGATGTCATCGCCGCCCGGAATAGCCAATTCCAAGTCCTCGAATTCCAGCTCCCTACAGGTCATCATTACTTTGGCAATACATTGGTACATGACCACCGGCCTTATTGACCAATCATTAGAGAATTCGACGACTCGAGTTGCAAGCTTGTCACTGTTGTTGATTTGATTGATTTGATGTAATTTCGGCTGAAATATGCATAAATAGTGGAATAGGACCCTTGTAAGAGGGAGGAGAAGAAAACAAATTGAGATAACGACTTATGGCACAATTACATCTTTGTGATCTTTTCTAAACACAAATCGCCCTTTTTCTTAAAGTTGGTTCAAAATCTTTCTTGCTAATTTTGACATCAACAGAAGGTAATGGTTTTGTGGTCCCTGTTCCTAGCTCCTTAAAGTGTCTCTTTTATGTGTATGGTAGTTTGGTCTCCAGAAACCTTGCACATATCTCAATCTCAAGATATTCTGACTGGGCTGATTAAGAATGTGTAATACACGACTCATAAGCTTTGGATGTGCTATTAAGTAAAAATGTTTCCTGGACCACCTTATCAATGACATTAACTTGGAAACAGCTATCTGATTCTGAAGGGAGTTTCATATCCTTAAAGACGTTGAATGATATATGCTCCTCCTCCAATCTCAAAATTAATTGTCCCCTCTGAACGTCAATTAAGGCTCTCTCTGTTGCCAAAAATGGTTTGCCGAGTATCAACAGAATGTCGTTGTTTTCCTCCATATCCAAGATGAGGAAATCTGCAAGGAATATGAATTTTTCAACCATGATAAGCACATCTTCTATTATTCCCCTTGGGTAGGTCAGTGACCTATCAACCAACTGCAGTGTTACGGTAGTCGCCTTAGCGTCTTCCAAGTCATGTTTCTTGAAAATAGATAGAGGCATTAAATTAATACTTGTACCAAGATCACATAAGGCTTTATCAAAATAAACTTCACCAATAGTGTAAGGAACAATAAAACTCCCTAGATCTTTCAATTTTGACGGGAGCTTTTTCTGAATTCTGGCGCTACATTCTTTTGTAAGCATTACTATCTCGTGGTCTTCCAGCTTGCGTTTATTTGATAGAATGTCCTTAAAAAACTTTGCATAGCTAGGCATCCGGGTTAGTGCATCGGCTAGCAGGATATTGATGTGGAGCTTTTTAAAGACTTCTAGGAATTTTTTGTACTGCTGCTCCATTTTATGTTTCCTCAACCGCTGGGGAAATGGAGTTGGAGGCTCGTGTGGGTTGACTATAGCTGTGGCTTTATCTCGTGAATTGTCTGAACTTCCCTTTGGAGTTGATTCTTTTGGTTGTTCGTCCTGTTCCATAGTTTCTTCCTCTGTAGGAAGTGATGTCTCTCCTTTCACACTCGGTCTCTTGACATGTATTTCAGGTAGCTGCACCCCACTCCGAGTTGTAATGGCCTTAGCTTGCTCCTTGGGGTTAATTTTTGTATTACTCGGCAGATTACATGGTGCTCTGCTAGTCAACGCCATGGCTAGCTACCCCATTTGAGTTTCGAAATTTTTAATGGCTGCATTTTGGTTCTGAAGTGTAGCTTTGGCTTTCCCATGAATTTTCCTAACATTTCTTCCAATTGAGGTCTCTTTTCTTGCTGTCGAAACTGTTCCCGTGGCCTATTTTGATTTTGGTTGCTCCAAGAAAAGTTGGAATGCTTCTTCCTACTGGGATTGTAAGTTTCCCATATGAGTTGTTCTGTTGGCGCTGTCCCCACTGTGCATAGTCTGCTTGCTCAATTCCTTGCATTATGATTGGGCACTCTGATGTTTTATGCTCAACTCCACATTCCTCACAATTGCTCTTTTTAATGTGTGCTGACTGTGACATGCTTTTAACCTTGTGACAAAAAGAGTTGATCTTTGCGGATATGGTTGAATAAGTGTCTATCTCATAGACACCCGGACCTTTCTTTGGGATCGCCCTATCAAAAGACCACATGGCTGAAGTGGTAGCCATTATCTCGAATAATTTCATCGCCCCATCAACTGTTCGTATGGAGATTGAGCCATCTGATGCTAAGTCCACCATGCTTTTGTGGTATGGAAGTAACCCTGCATAAAAGAAACAAATTTGGGTCTTTTTTTCAAACCCATGTTGAGAGCACTTTTGGAGCATGTTTTTGAATTTGTTCTAGGTGTCGTCAAATGATTTAGTTTCTCGTTGACTGAATATTGGTATGTCATGTCTCAACTTAGCTATCTTGACCAGTGAGAAGAACTTTGTGCAAAACTTATGACCCAGTTCAATCCAGGTGGTAATGCTTGCGACAGGAAGTGAATCTAACCACTCAAGTGCTTTATCCTGTAGCGTATGTGGAAATAGCCTTAGCCTAATAATGTCGTCTGAAATTCCTTAATATCTGAAATGTTGGCACATATCGAAGAACCTAGATATGTGTGTATGTGGATTTTCTTCAGCTCTGCCATAAAATTGATGTCCATTCTGGAATAGCTGTATCACATTGGTTTTCAACTGGAAGTTTGGTTGTCCAAATGGTGGATACACTGTACTGGACTGGCTTTGAATCACTTTAAGAGTCAAGAAATCTCCCAAAATTTCATTTCCTTCATCCACCGCCTCTCCTTCATTAGCTTGTAAAACGGGGATGTTCTATAAGTTAGCTATTTGTTCTTGTTGTTGTTGACGTGCTTCTCTATTTTCTCGTTACAATCGATGAAAGGTTCGCTCAATTTCTAGGTCTGCTGGAATTAATTCTCCTCCCTCGTCGTAAACATGCAACTCTGCGAGAAAATCAATAGTAGCACTTAGATTCAATCAATATAAATAACTAAAATAAAAATAAAACAAAATGCTTAAACGAAATTAAATGAATAAATAAAAATGAAAATTGAAAGTTCGATTTAATGCCTAGAAAGAAATAAAATTAAACTAAACTTAATCACCGGCAAAGGCGCCAAAAATTTGTTTACGAAATATTTCTTTCGATTTAAACCACCACAAGTGTCGGTTCGTTAATAAGTAATAAAGTGGATATTTGAGTCCAAATATCGTCCCACAGGAATTGAGCAGTTCAGTTATACCTATCGTAGCCTTAACCGAAACTTAATTATCCAAATTGAATTCTTGATCTAAAGGAAAACTTAATTATGCAAATGTTATGAATTAAAGGATCTAATGGGAAAAATGAAGTTTTAATTAATTACAATGCAAATTAAATGGTTTGACCGCAAGTTTGTTGTATTCAATGAATGTTATCGCACTAGGATAACGAATTTCCATGCAATGATCACCTTAAATCCTAGTTTCACAAATGACTCACGATTGAATTATTGACGAATCAATGTTCCTAATTATATCAAATACTCTCTCTTGAGATGTATTGAGACTATTTTTACATACCATCGGCCCATATATATATGACAAGTGCATATAAAAATGCATTCGATTTTATGAACACTTAAAGATTCACATAAAATATAGAGGTATATCTCTATCCCCTATCGGACCATACAATGAATTATACCTTGTCGAATTTATTTCTCTTCTCTCGAACAGATGAAATAGACCACCACATATCACATAATTACCTGCACGTAATTATGGAAGAAAATCAATGCATATAATTCATTCAAATATCCAAATACACGTTTTAATGTCAAATTGCAAAACTAGAAAATTAAAGATTACATCACATGGTTCATCGATCTCTTAGTATATGAAAATCTAGCCTAACATGGAGAAAGAATCAAAATACATCATAGATTGAAGAAAAAGTATCACCGGGTTATGAATTTGCGTGAAATCTCTATGATCTTCGTAAATTTCTTCGTTCCTTCTGCTTAAGATTCTCTCCAAGATATGTTTTATTGCCTACCAATGCATTCTCCCTTTGTTTCTGATAGATTTGGGTATTTATATCGTGTTTAGATCAGGTTTCCATAAAAATTTCATCGTGAATAGGAATCTGCAGAATCGACCCCAGAATATACCTATGTGACCACATAGGTTTATGAAATTTGGCATGTTATTTCCCTGCCTTGGTGTTCACGACCGTATAAAGGTTTCTACTATGCAGCCGCATAGTAGAAAAAACTTTCAAATTATGTTATGTTGGTCCTAAAACTTTATTCTTCCACTTCTTGACCTCATTTCATATTTCTAGTTGTTCCAATGTTCCATTATGACCTCCAATCAGTACTTAGCTCCATCAATTGCTTGTTGTGTCCGTCAGATCAACTTTTCAGATAATTGCACTTTGGTCCCTGAACTTTCACTTTGCTTCAATTTAGTCATTTTTCGCTTCTTTTCTCTTGAATTTCACCATGTTCATCAGTATGTCCTACGATACACAAATTAATCGAAATTAAATCACAATTCCAATGTTTTGCTCTTAATTACGTCATGTTTGTGAACTAAATAAATGTGTAAAAACACACTTATCATAATGCAAACAGCAAACGCAATTAGGTTTGCAAGCAGGACACAAGGATAGAAGTAGGGGTTTTTCTAAAATTTACCGCTTTCGTGAGTAAAACTAATACCATAGACTAAGGCCGATGGTTTTGGATGTAAGGGAGTGCCAACTTCTGCAAGTTACATGAGGAAGATAATTCCAAATTGACTAGTACAAGCTTGATGGAGGAAACAAAGTCTAACTTGGCCACAATGATAAGGATATGTCCACTTGAACTTGAGTTTTAGAGATTGTCCACTTGCATGGAAAAGGACATGCCATTAAGATAGGGTCGGAAAGGGATAAGATACATTGCAACATGACAACTTACAAGTGCAAAGACATGCAACTTGCAAGATAACAAATTCCAACTTGGCTACCTTGTAGTCTAAGGAGGCCAATGGCAATTTGCAACTAATGAGGACATTTAGATCAAGATCATAGTCATTGATACCAATTTACATAGCATAAGTTTGCCTATAAATAGAGGTTCTTGGTCATTTGTAAATCCCATCAAGGAAATGAGTAAATAATAATAATAGAGTTCAGAGAAAATTCTCATGGATGGATAAGGAGTAAAGTAATGCTGAGTGATATCTTTGTAAAGAGAAAATACTTTGAGAGTTTGTATATAGTTTTCTCTTACATTTATATAAAGAAAATTTCCTAATTATATGTGCGCTCTTTTCCTCATAATTTCCTATCTACCATCTCTACTAAAGCCGAATTAATGCTATCTCAGGGACAAAATTAGTGACGCATAGTACCAAAGTAAGATTCACGTGGGCTTGAACTAATTTTCATCTCAAAGGTAAGGTGACATCCATGCAAAATTCACGTGGTGTGGACTATGAGTGCGGTATCAAAGCCAAGGTTTGGTTGTGGTAACAAAGTTTAGCTGTGGTAGCTAGGTGAGTGGGAGGTTCTTGGAGCTAGATCTGGATGTAGTGATCAAAGGACGAAATCTTATGATGCTGTCAAAATTGTAGCAGAGGTGAGGAAATGTAGTGTTACCTCGGTAAAAGGAATGATGACTCGTTATAAGAGTAAAGCACGGGAAGAATCAATGATGGAAGGAAAATTCGACCCAATCATTATCAACATAGGTGATAGGGTTGAATCCTTGGATCACTTGTTTGAGTTGTTGGAAAACCATGCATTTGGGAAGTTAAAGACTTCCCAAATTAAAGTCTAAGAGGTAATTAACGATCAAGCATCGTTGGGGACGATGTTCGATTGGTGAAGCATTATGTTCAGGCTGTGGGAGTCAAACAATTCGTCGTAAGTGGAAATTTCACCCATCTCCAAGCTAAAGTCACTAATGCAATTGGTACAATATAAGGACACGCGAACCAGTTAACCATAACGTTGGAAAAAATGAGCTAGGAGTTCAGAAAATACAAGCAATCTATCGCTACTACTAATAGTGTTGTCACCCAGAAGATTGAGTACCCAAAGCTTAAGGGTTACAATAGCTGGTGAGATGCCGTAGACGTGGAGAACTTTCTATGGAAAATAAAAGTGTATTTTGATGGCGTGAATGTTGTTGAGGAGGCAATGAAGGCATGGACCAATTCAATGTATCTCTCTGACATTGCAGCGTTGTGGTGGTATCATAAGCATGGTAAAATTAAAAAGGGAGCTTACAAGGTTGACACTTGGGATGAGTTCAAAATGGAGCTAAAGAGGCAATTCTACTCGAAGAATGTCGTTTATGAGGCTCGCAAGAAATTGAGGAAGTTGAAACATATGGGAGCAATTCATGATTATGTCAAAGAGTTCACAACCATTGTGCTTCAAATCCTAAGAATGCTGGAAGATGATTTGCTATTCTATTTCCTAGATGAATGTGCTAGGTAGGAATGACATGAGTTGGAACATCATGAAGTCAAAATCATAGACGAGGCTATTGAGTTAATCCAATCTTTGATGGAATTTGAGGAAAGCGTCAAGATGGAAGCTAAAACCATCAAATGACTAAAGGAAACTTTGGTGAAAATGGAAAAGACGCAAAGAAAGCCATGCGGTAGAGTGAGTAAGCTGGATTGGAGGCAAAATCATAAAGTTGATTATAGACTCGGTGGCAGCACACAAGCTGTTTGGAAGGAGTATGATGAGAAGAAGAGGGCAATTTTATACCTCACAGTTGCTTCATTTGCAAAGGATCACATCTCATGAGAGATTGTCCTAAGCCATAATCATTGCCATCCATCTCAGAGAGCAAACAAGAGGCTATAGATAACAAAGATGATGACGAAGTTCTGATGAATTCATTCTAGTTGTTTAATGCTACGAGTATTGAAACTATTTCCATGGGGACGAAAACTCAACAATTTTTGAAAATACAATTAGCTAAAGTCCTTGAAGAAGATAAGGCAGTGATGCCAGAGAATTGCTGAGAAAACTACCACAAAGGAGGGAAATTGATAAAGCTTTGCCTAAAAAGTTAGAAAGTCGGTGTGCTAATGTTCAAAGTTTCAGTACGCGTGGGAACGCTATAGCCGAAGAAGTCATCCATTCGAAGAATGTAAATATGCAGAGGGTAACGGTTGGTGTCAAAGGTAGTATGCAAGAAGTTCCAAGGGGAACCGTGGACTCCCATCCATCGATGGGATGTTGTTGCAAGTAAGGAAAACTTTGATGCCCACTGAAAAACAATGCAATGCTTAAGTTGCATGAGGGTGTACGGAGCGCGTTTCGCTATAAGGACATTAGTGGATTAAGTGGGGGAGAAAGTCACGAACAACAAGGGAGTGACATGAGGTTTGACATTATGCGAGAATATAATGGTACAAAGTGGGAACATGAGATAGTCTTATGACAAATTATGTCTAAGTTTTGGTAGTACATGGCAATGAGAACATTGCTTAATTTGGTGGAGAGTGACTTGTGTCTCCCCATAGTTTTAGTCGAAACGTTTAGTTGTGACTGGGAAATATGGGCAGCGTAGGTAGTACGCTACAGTTGGATGTAACTTCCTATGTAAGGAGACACGGATTGGGAAAATCAAGTAGCATAGGAAGTACGCCACAGCTGGATGAAACTACCTACGGCAGGAGATACGTGCAAGATCAACACAAGCATTGTATTTGAGAGACATAGACCAGACCAATACAGGCATTACGATAGGAGGATGCAGGGCAGACCGACATAGGCACTGCAATAGGTGGACGCAAGCAAGCAAAACTCAAGCAGACTGTACATGCACTGCTGCAGGGAAAGCAGTAGTAACACAGGCAAACTATGCAGACGCAAGCAAGTAGCAAATGCAGTCAAGCTGTGTAGGCTGGAAAAACGCCGACAGGGGATACAGGGACGAAAGTAAGGTTTTTTTGAAGTGAAAACCACTATCGTGAGGAAAAATAATACCTTGAACATGGAGCGATGGTTTTGGATGCGAGTGCCAACTTGTACCACTTGTGCAAGTTGCACGAAAAAGTCAAAGTCAAGTCAAGTTGACGCTACAAGTTTGATGAAGGAAGCAAAATCCAACTTGACCACCATGATAAGGACGTGACTTGCACATAAGTTATGGAGATTGTTCACTTGCATTGAAAGGGACATGCAAACTAACATAGAATTGAAAAGGGATAAGGCACATTGCAACATGACATCTTGCAAGTGTAGAGTCATTCAACTTGAAAGGTAGCAAATTCCAACTTAGCTATCTTGTGGTCTGGGAGGTGGATGGCGACTTGCAACCAATAAGAACCCTTTGATCAAGATTAATCTTAGCCATTGATTCCAACTTCCATATTAAGAGTTTGCCTATAAATAGAGGTGTTTGATCGCTTGTAAATCCTATCAAAGGAATGAGGGAGTAATAGAGAGTTAAGAGAAAATTCCTATGGATGGAATGCAAGTAAAGTATGGTTAAGTGCTATTTTTGTAAAGAGAAAATACTTGAAAGTTTGTAAATAGTTTTCTCATACATCTATAGAAAGAAGTTTTCCCAAATATGCGTGTGTGTTCTTTTCGTCATAAATTTTTATCTACCATTTCTACCAAGGTTGACATATAAGTTAGCCTCATTGGTTAAATTATCATGGAGTTTAAGGCTGACTTAAATCTATCCCATGGGACACGAGTTGTGAAGTATTAAGGTTGTACGGTTCAAACGTAGTTGAGGAGTGACGAAATTAGGCCCATGACATGGTATAGAATATAACATCCTACCTCTTTCATTGATTGCACTATATCCATAAAATGGAATTCTCTGATTTTCAATATTTTGTTTTAAATAGAAATAGGAGTAAATTATAGTTACCATCCTCAACCTTCGGCCCTTTTGCAATCTTGCTACCAAACTTTCCTCTCTTTTTATTTATTTATTTATTTTGAAGAACAGATCCTCAAACTTTTGTTTATTGGTTTGGTAATGATGGTTTCCATCCAAAAGTTATATTTTGAAATTAAAGAACCACCCTTAAACTTATATAAACAAGAAAAGATCATGTATACAAAAAAAGGAAATAAAAGTGATAAATATTTTATATAAAATATTTTTCTCTAGTTTATTTAGGTTTAAGGACAATCATGATATTTCAAACCCCTTTAAGGGAATTTTTAGATGGAACTGTCCATAATGACGATTGGCGCCAATCAATTGAAGTATGAGTGTCCATTTGTCAAAGAAAAGTTGGAGAGAAGTGAATATATATGTGCAAAGTTTGGGGAAGGTGATGATAATTTACCCTAAATATTTTCGGATGGAAACTATTCAACAGTTGTCTCCAATTAACTGAAGTTTGAAGATCCATTTGTAATAGAAAAATGCATTTCGAAACTATAATTTACCCTAGAAACAATTTCATAGCGTGTGTGGTATGAATGCTTAACAACAACGTAAAATTATCCTTTTTCAGTAGTTTTTATTTATTTTTTTCACGTAAAGAATATTATTTATCTTGTCAGTAATTCTAACGTAGTCTTTAAGTAATTAAATACTAAGGTTGGCTCTCTTTCCAGTCATTCCATATACAACATGTCAAAGTGCTTTTGCCAAAAAAAATGATGCGTTTACTTTTCCCCATGCATGTTATATGGGGTGAAATATTATATGATCTGTAATGTTAGGGAAATTTTGCTTCGTTATTCTATGTTTGATTGACTATTTGAGTCTTTTGTTTTAACTTTTGTTGTATGGAAATGCTAGCTTTTAATGTTTGTGATGATTGAGTTTCTAAAGATAAATGGCAAATTAAGAAATAGGGAAAAAGTCAAAAAACAGTGTCTAGATTCCTTTTAACACCAAAATGACAATGATTAATCGTGTTTGTTTTGGCTTATAAGTAGCTTATTTGAGGTTTATCATGCTACCTTCCCAATTAAGTTCCCAAAACTCAACAATAATAATAAAATTGCTCGTTACCTTTTTTTCTCACAATTTTGTGTCTCTAGGAGGATGGTAAAAAAGTTCTAAGGTGCCAGACAAGTCGATGATAAAATTGATGGCAAAATTATCAGACTTCATCCCATCCCACGTAGCCCTATCCTGAATGAGGTAGGGAGTCTCCTTCTCGTTTAGTACAATCATATTGAAAAAGTATTAAAAACTAAATAAATAAATATACAAGACGAGAAATGGGAATTTTTCTTACCTTCCAATCAATTCAGACTCTCCAAAGTCACCGACAAGACAAACAATGGAGGTTGTCGCACCTTATTACGATCCCTAGAGGGTGATAGGGAAGTGGAAGGATAGGTGCTAGGTGCAATATTTTAGAAGGCCTGAAAAGTGCACCTAGGCTCGACCATGCATTTTCAAAGTATCCAGCCTATTGTCGAGGTGTGGAAAAAAGTGTTAATCTCTTTTAACCGCCTAATGTGATATAGGCATAAAAAGTTGGGCTCCTTTTTATTTATTTCTTTTATTTCAATTTTTTGGTGCATCTAGGCACTAAAGAAATGAGGATGATTATTGCAAATTTACCTCAAAAAGATCTTGTGCTTTCAATTGTCTAATTTTTAAAAGCTTGAAAATTATATAGCTGTAGGAATGATCAAGAAATTATAGAATTTTCTATTTTAATTATTTAGTATGCATTACTTTATTTTTTTTACTAATTTTAAAATAACTAAAATAATATTAAAAAAAATAAGAAAATGCATTTTTACATCTAGACCTCTCCTAGGTAACCCTATGTAGAACGGTTGAAATGATGCAACAATAGAAAAAGATTATTATTTTTCCTCTCTCTCTCTATGCCCTTCAAAGAAAGTGTCGCGTGTCGGGTGGCGGGCATTAAATAGATTAATGGTAGTTTTCAACTTAATTTATCTCTAAAAATCCAAATTATACAAAAAATGAATATCGAGAGATAAATGCTCATTTACTTATAGAATGAGGATCATGACATAAAAACATGAAAACTAAATGCGTTATCTTCATGACACGGTAATTTGTCCCAGTCAAAACCTTACTCTCTCCCTCTCTCTCTCTCAATAAACTCTACTTTGGGTATGACTTAAACCTTACTTGCAATGGACAATTTTCTTGATGATTTTTTAGTCACGCTCATGGTTTTAAATAGGTCAAGTTCAACAACTTTTACTAAATCACAGCCAAAAGAAACTGCAATTGCTAATAAACACCAAAAAAAAAAAAAAAAAACTGACTGCCGAAGACTCGTAGAGCTAAACCAACTTGGAATTGTAAATGACGTGGTCTTCTCTTCAACAGCTCATGCCACATCCCCATAATATCTGTCGTTCTTCTTGAGTAGTCTCCTGATCTTCCATGGCTTATCACAAAGTATAAACCTGATATAATTGAGACAATAATATTGAGGGCTATGTAATAATTTCAAACAATACGTTAGACAGTGACAAAGTTGCCAAAAAATTGGTTTTGAAAGGAGTCTAAAAAATACTCAATATTGAACACCCTTCTAATACCCTCAACCCTTGAAGACTCTCTTTAACAGGAGTTTCTATTCGGAGCTTTTCAAAATATATAATACTTTACCTTCTAGTGTGATAAACATCTGCCATTTTGTCAAGTGCTTCTTTCCATGAATGTCTCTTTTCTTGCTGAAAATCCAGTGGCTTCTTCTGTTGTTGTACATTTTGAGAAAACTGTGCTCAAAGAGAAATTTTGATGTTTTCTCTAAGCCGGATTGCATATGCTGGAGTAAGGATTATTCTGCTGCTTTTGATAGTTGTTAGGTTTAATGTAATTGACAATTCTAAGAATAAAAATGACTAAATTGAACATGTGTATAAGTCAAGGAGTTAGGTGCTGTTTTGTATAGATGAGTTAGATAGGTTAGGATTTGAGCTCGGAATAAGGAAAGAAAAGCCACCGCAATTTTGCTAGCCTTTTGCCAAGACATTTCTCGAGCAACAAAAGCAGAATGTTCGTCACTCAAGCCAATCGCCCAAACTTGGCTTGAGTGACAAACTCATCGCTCGCCTGTCGCTAGCTCCTCCCTCGAGCAACAGTGTTACGCGACAAATCCCAGTTCGAATTTTTGAAGTGTTTTATCTAGCCCAAATTACCTAAACTCATTCAAATATAAACACACAAGTCCTAGCACGAATTTCAAGGTGGTTGTTCATTGTATTGCCTCTCCATATTATTCTTTGAAGATCCAAGAACACATTCATACATTGATTTCTATCATTTGATTCTTGAGATCATATAACCACTTGTTAGGAAAAACATTAAGATTCAAGAATCCAAAACGCCTACTTCCTTTGTACAACAAGAAAGGTACTTTCTCAATTGGAACTTTAGAGTCTGTCGAAGATTAAGGAAGGTTAGAATAGGAGTGCAGGAAGAAGAACAAGAACTAATGATTCTTGAGTATCTACTTGGATGAGACAATTGTAGAAAATCGGGAAGCTATGGAGTTAGCGAATCTCGGAGATTATAGGAAGTAGATCGTGAAGTCTAATGGAGTTGGTTAGACATCATCTAACTGTAAGGTTCATTATCTATAATGAAAGTAACTAGCTTGATCCCGAAGTTTTTACCCAGTTAGGTTTCTTCTTCAACAATTACTATGTTCTTTACAACTTTCATATTACAAACTGCGGTATTCAAACATTGAAAAATTGATTTGTATGCTTAATCATCTAGAATCTATTAAAAAGTGATTTGTTTCTTTTAATAGAATAATTGCGCATGTAAGGTTAATTTTAATCGGCTGAGTAAGAAATTCTCAAGTGGTATTAGAGCCTAATCTCGTGTCTTGACATTAATTTGTCTAGATGAGTAGTTCCTTGACTGTCCCGCCTATTTTGAATGTAGTAATTATGCGTATTGAAAAGTTAGGATGAGAGCTTTCCTTAAATCTATGGATGAACGGATTTGGTTAAGTGTAGTGAATAGTTGGAGTTCCTTTAGTTCCACAGTTGATAACGTAGTGATCCATACTCCCATTGCTAACTGGACTAAAACCAACTTAGACGAGTGCAACTGGAACAGTAAAGCCTTGCATGCCTTGTTTAGGGTTGTTTTCCCTAAAGAGTTTAGGCTTGTGTCCATGTATGAGACAGCTAAAGAGATTTGGGATATCTTATTTACCACATAGGAGGGAACTCATGCCGTTAAAAATTCTAAGTTACAGATGCTAACCACTAGGTTTGAGAGATTAGAATGAGAGATGATAAGACCTTTGATGTCTTTTATGTGAGCCTAAGTGACTAGTAAATCCTAACTTCAACCTAGTTGAGAGAATCCCGAAGTCTAAGATAATTAGAAAAATCCTTAGATCCTTACCTAAGTGATTTAGGCCTAAAATTACGGTGATAGAGGAGAGTAAGGATATAGATTCTATTAAGGTTGAAGAGTTGGTAGGATCTATCTAGACTTATGAGCTAACCTTAACTAAACCTGTAAAAGAAAAGTCTTTGACTTTGAACACTGTGGGGAATAACCAGAATGAACCTTTTGATTTAGATTCACCAAATAAAGAGGAGTTAGCTATCTTGCCAAAAAATTTCGAAAAATATTTAGGAATAAAAACAAACTTCAGGAAAGACATAGTGGTGCCCCCAGGGAATCTAGAAGATCTAAATATGTGAGATGCCACAAATATCATGGCTTTGGCCATATGAGAAGTGAATGCCGTACCAGTAATAGAAATCAGGATAAGGCTACAAATGCTACTCTCGCTAATGACGAGTCTAGCTCGGATAATCAGAGTGAAAAATCTACTCGTGAAGAAAGTGGGAAATATGTTGTCTTTATTGCTAAGATTTGGAGTAGATCCGACGAAGGAACTGAGAAAGATGAAGACATAGATAATAGTGAACAATCTGGAAAAGATCCTGACAATGAGAAAGATATATATGAGGCGTCTGATAAAATGTATGAAGAGACTATTAAGATTCTGACCAAGAACAAAGCCTTATGTACTAAGGTCAATGAACTAGAGCTTGAGAGAAAAAAAAAACTTATAGTTGACATTCAGGAATCTACATTAACCCTGAGTGAATTCAAATCGATGAATGAATTTTAGATACCCTGATTAAGAATCTCACTAGTGAGCTTAAGATGTCCTCTAGAAAAGTTAGTGAGCTGACCCCTGAGAATGAGACTTTAGAAATCCAGGTTAAGAACTTTATGAATGATCTAGAGTATTTGAAGCCTCAACTTTTTACCTTTTCTAGTGATTCATTAAAGTTAGATAACATCTTAGAATTGAGCAAGCCGGTTGGTAATAAGGGAGGTCTAAGATGTAGGGAGAAAGATTATAATGCTGCTAGTACTTCTAAGACTATTTTTGACCCTGCAACTAACCAACCTAAATATGTGCTTAATCTAGAACCTCAGAATAAGGAATTTGTAGGACAAAGGCCGATTAGACAGTATAGGAACCATCGAACTAGGAATAGACGTCAACAATCACACAATTTTGGTCCTAAATTTATCCCTACATGCTTTCACAGTGGTGAGTTAGGACCCATACGCCCTAGGTGTCATCAATTCCTAAATAGACACAGAAACAAGAGCTCAAATAAGAATAAAAATTAGGATTTTATTGGTCAGATTGGATTTTTTATTGATCAAGTGAGTCGACTAACCAAGTTAGTGACACACTTGTCTGGGAATTGTTCACCCACAAGGTAAGTTTGAGTGAAGAAAAGTGATCTGCAAAATTGTGATATAAATCACGGTACTCTTGAAGATGAGAGTGCTCATATATCTAACTAATTAGCTATTTCTGGTACATGCTTGTGGTTTATATTTGCGTGTCATTGATTTATGCATGTATCATAGTTGTTTATTTACTTCATAGGTAGTTATTTCATGTATGTGCATCTTTATTTTGTATGCAATGGCACATACACATTTTTGTTTTGTTTTGCGTGTTTGACATTCCATTTTTTGTGTGTGATTTCTGTTTTGTTTTGTGTGGCTGGAGTATTCACATTTAGAAATGAAAACAAAAAAATGAAAATTTGAAAAATGCACATAAAGGAAAAGGAAATTGTTTTTACAGCATAATATATAATATACTTGAATGTGTTTGTTTTGATCAAGTATGAGTATGATTGATAAGCTGTAGCATAATTTCTATTTCTTGCTTAAATTATCATGGACTAATTAGCATATGTGTCTTAGCCCTTGTTTGGCCACGTTATATTCCTAAGAATGCATTTTTGAACAATATATTGATGGAAAAATTGTGGTTAAAAAATAAAGAAAAGTTTCGGATCTGCGTATAATATTATTTTATTGAAAAATGTGTATTTGAAATGATGTCAAATAACTATTTAAAAATAATTTTTTTTGAAAAAATGTGGCTCAAACATAGTCTGAATGTACCATCTGCACTACACACACTATGATATTGTTAGTGTGGCTCAACCGCGTGTTTGAGATTTGGGATGACAGTTACATGTTAATAAGGTGACTTCACATGAATTGATCAAATTTATTAGACCTAAACTCAATTATATTCACCAATTATATAAAAAGCTCAAGATCAAGTATATTAGACCTAATTTATTAGATCTAAGCTCAAGTATATTCCCAATTATATACAAAGTTCATATCTTATGTTCTTTTCCGAAGCCTATTTGACTCGAGTAATTAACCCTATATGGTGTCTCAAAACTTGGTGCCTATGGTCAACTAACTTGGGTTAACTTGCCTAAAGCTCACTACATGGATCATCTTAGTCACTTAATAGAAAACGACTTGCACTCAAGATGAGCTTTAAAAATATTTTTAAATGGTGAAAAATATATAAATTCTCAAAGTCATGGGGGAAAAGAAAAATCTATACAAAATGAGCTTTTATTTAAAGGTCCTAAAGTGGTTTAAATGGTTTGACTTTCATAAGTAGATGAATAAACTTATTGATAGTGATATTTAGCATGTCTTTTCTCACAAAATTAAGTTTTAGAGTCCTACTTACAAAGGATTAGTGATACTTTATATAAATGAGCCACTAATACAATTTACTCCATGTTAACTTGAACTGAGTATCTGGAAAGGGTTACTGATCATTGATTCTGCTTGTACATACTATCAATTGCATATTTGAGTTATTGTATATTAAATTTTTTTTTGATCCCTTTTTCATTTGTGACAAAAGAGGGGAGAGAATATATATAGCCGGAGCAATTTGTGTTTTCTAGAGATATTACATCTAGAGGAGTTGGGGAGAGATGTTGACATATTTTATCTTCATATTGTGTTTAGGGGAGTAATGAAAAATGGTGAGAATTTGTAGTAAGGAAGAGATTGATTAATTGCATAGATATCCATATCATAAAGCTGCTTTTGAGTTTTGATGTAATGAAAAATGGTGAGAATTTGTAGTAAGGAAGAGATTGATTAATTGCATAGCTATCCACATCATAAAGCTGCTTTTGAGTTTTGATGTTTGGTAAAATTAATGTTTCGGTGGGTATTTTGATTGACATTAGTATTACTTCTCATTCTAACATGCTTATTTATGATTACGTGCTTTAATTGTTGCATTTTTATGTATCAGGTACTTTTAAACTGGGTATTTGAGTTTTTGATTTCAGGAAACAAGTTTAACAAGGAATGCAAGAAATGGTGCTTAGATTACATGGGTAGTCTAATTTGACTTATTTAGCTATCTTAATTTTATTGTATAGTTTTGTTACAAAATGCCAAAGGAAAAGTTTGTTAGGTCTAACGTAATTAGCAATTTGTGACCAAAAGGGACTAAATTGAAAATGTGTAAAAGTTAACGAGTTAGGTGCAATTTTGTATATATGAGTTAGGTAGGTTAAGATCCGAGCTCGAAATAAGGAAAGAAGAGATATTGCAATTTTTCTAGCATCTTGCCAAGACATTGCTTGTGTGACGAAAACAAAATGCTCGTCGCTCGCCTATCGCTCGGCTTCCCTGGAGTGACATACCCATCTCTCGTCTATCGCTAGCTCTCCCTCGAGCGACAATGTTACGCAACAAACCCTACTTCACGTTTTTGAAGTATTTTATCTGGCTCAAACTACCTAAACAATTCAACTATAAATACACATGCCCTAGCACGAATTTCAAGGTGGTTGTTCATTGTGTTACCTCTCCATATTATTCTTTGAAGATCCAAGAACACATCCATACATTGATTTCTATCCTTTGATTCTTGAGATCATATAACCAATTGTTGGGAAAAACATCAAGGTTCCAGAATCCAAAACACACACTTCCTTTGTACAACAAGGAAGGTATTTTCCCAATTAGAATTTCAGAGGCTACTGAAGATTGATGAAGGTTGAACTACAAGCGCAGGAAGAAGAACAAGAATTGGTGATTCTTGGATATCTACTTGGAAGAGACAATTGTAGAAGATTGGCAATCTTTGAAGTCTGCAAATCTTGAAGATTACAAGAAGTAGATCAAAAAGTCTAGTGGAGTTGGTTAGGTAGCACCTAACTATAAGGTTCATTGTTTATAGTGGAGGTAATTGGCTTGATCCTAAAATTTTTACCTAGTTGGGTTTTTCTATCTACAATGATTGTGTTCTCTACTACTTTCGTATTACAAACTACGGTATTCAAACGTAGAAAAATTAACTTATATGCTTAATCATCTAGAAACTATTAAAAAATAACTTGTTGCTTTTAATAGAATAAGTCCACACGTAAGGTCAAATTTAATCGGCTGATTAAGAAACTTTCAATAGTCTTGCAAATAGTTTAACTCCTTAACTGATTTAGTAAACAAACTTCCCACGCTGTAGTCTTCACTTTCATGATTTCTCTCGTAATGATTACATTTCAGCCCTGATGTTAGAATTGCATTCACTAAAGGATTAACCGCAATGTTTTTCACTTTCTTAGTTAGTGCTACAGACTAAGTTGATATTGCCATCAGTGTGTCAACCTAATTAACCACAAGGAATGGATATGAGGGATGCTACACTGGATAGTACAATCTTTGCCAGATTCTATTTTGCTATATCATTCTTTTCCTCAAAGATTTCATCCTGACCTAAATTTAGAATTAGCCCACTACAAATCCTCTTTAATGTTAGCCCACTTGCAGCCTAACTTTTTAAATGGAACAAATTTTAACCCAAATTTTATAATTAACCCTCTTCCAAATCCCTTGCCCAAAATAATAAAATTTCTTTCAAAATTTAATGTAGTAATTGAAAGGCAGAGAACAGCCTTGCAATTTGTTGCAGTAGTCCAAAGAAATAAAATACAAATGAGATGATAGAATTAGATTAATTGGTGTTTTTAATCTCTCGAAAAGCATATCTCTGTTAGTAGGCTTATGAGCTAGAAAACTATATAGTGAAATTCACCATACATATAAAATATGTTGAGGAACAAAAGATAAAACCATGAAAAGCTTAAAAGTAATTAAATTTTGTTTTTGTTTATGTTTTATTTATTTCTTAGTTATGCTTATAAGTAGAAAAAATTATTATTTTTTTATAGTGAAATAGATGTCATTATCAAAATAAGTAATTTGCTCTATATTTAATTTTATCAGCAGAAATAATATTTATTAAAAAATTATTTATTTATAATTTAATTTATTTAAAAATATATTACTGAAGTCAGATTATCGGTATTTCTATTTAGTTTTTCACTTTATATGGGATTAGAATGTGTTAATATAGAAGATGGATAACTACATCAAATATAGTATTTTCAGAATGATATGTTTAGACAAAAAAAAAAAAAAAAATTGAATTACTAAAACAACTTGTTGTTAAAGTTCTTTTTCAGGTTTGATTCTCAGAGAAATGCTCAAATAAGTTTTTTTCTTAATATTTTTGTTGATTGTATATATAATTGGTTTATGTCTATCATACTTCTACATACTTTATATTTGCTTATTTGACCCATTTTGTCATAAATGTCATGAACTTAACCTTTTAAATTATATTCGGTATGGCGTGAAGCATCTCTCTTGGCATGAGCTTATTGAATGAAAATGAAATTTCTGCCCACCTCAACTTCTTTTCCTGATTCGCCTCGTGAACCCCAACAACTCTTTTTCCATTCGATCAATCAGATGGCCATAATGTGTTAGTAAATGCTAGTAGCGTTTTCTTCATTCTTTAGATAGCAGCATGAATTCCATTCATGTCATGAGTTCCAATCCAATCACAAGCAAAGTTCGCAGTACTACTAAAGCTCTATGACATATCATTTTCATTATTTCCATTACAGAGCCAATCACATTACTCTCTCTCTCTCTCTCTTTGACTTGTATGTCGAATCGTTGGAGCGAACAGAGCAGTAGATTGATGTGGGCAAACCTTCCATAATTTTATTTACCCAATCCACTATCCTTTTGGTGATTGACCTATCACACAAAAGGTCAACATTAGCTGCGTGGTCGAATTTAGTCTAATGTAAGTATCCTGATTGCTGTTTGGTGTTTCAAAGATTTGCAGGGTATTTTGGAATGTATTGATAATATATGTCCTCAAATGAAAGATTACTTGCCCATATGCTGGATAAACTATGCTCGACTGATTCTCTAGAATTAGCAAAATCATATACTCTCCCATTAATCTCTCATTCTCATTAATCACAACTATAACCAAATGTGTTGCAATCTAATTCACCATAACGACTTTCGAATTTTGCATATTTTTTGTCACGTTTGGTGTTTCAAAGATTTGCAGGGTATTTTGGAATGTATTGATAATATATGTCCTCAAATGAAAGATTACTTGCCCATATGCTGGATAAACTATGCTCGACTGATTCTCTAGAATTAGCAAAATCATATACTCTCCCATTAATCTCTCATTCTCATTAATCACAACTATAACCAAATGTGTTGCAATCTAATTCACCATAACGACTTTCGAATTTTGCATATTTTTTGTCATTGCTTCTACTTGTTTTTATTTGATTCTCTCCATTCTTCTCTTTCCAATTTGAATGTTCGTTTGATTTTCAAATCCAACGGAGCAAGATCATTGTATCTTGAACTTTGCATACAATATTTTGAGAAGAAAGAAACACTGTAATTTTTGTCAATATAGATTAAAAACTAAGGAAAGTAATAAAAGTTCGAATTAAATCTATAAATAATCCTTGACAACAACGCCAAATACTTGCTCGATTGCAAGAGAACGATATCATAGACAAGTAATAGAATCGTGAATAAAGTATCATTCTAAAGAGTCAATGTGCTCAATTTAGCTCTAATTAATATTAACTCTAATTAAATAGCTAAATTTTGATTTTTTGTTTTTAATATTAATTGTCTACATTAATCTAATTAGAAATTAAGAGAGCATTTGTGAAGCTAATTAAAAAAATATGTGTTAAGACATTGAGTTTCCCTTTATTAATCCATTTAATACAACTCACAACCATGAGAAAACTTGTTTTTAAGTGTTGATTAATGTTCTTATTTTGTTAAAAAAATTTCTCAAATAGAATTTAATATATCCTCACATCTCCATAAAAAAAGGTGAACATGAAAGATGTATTAATATCACAAGAGCATCAATTTAAATCATGCAAGTAACGATATATCTCTCCAAATTCAACATTACAACAATTGTTATAAATGCTATATTCCTCATTAATTCGCTCAAATATAATAAAGATCATACAATAATTCAATTATCAACAAATTAATTGAAAAGCATTAAGGATTAAAACGATCATAAAAATTAAGAGTGATGCTACAGGTACATAAGCATATACACAGGGGTATCCATAATGCCACGTGTCACTCTATCATTTATCTATTTAAAACACAATCAACTTTTTCAACCAATCTTTTCCTTCCACATCACATTATGTCATCCTTTATGTATATTTATTATGTACACTTAGCAAAGTGCAAAAAATAAAGAAGCGTATAAATTCAAAATAATAAATTTTTAATATTAAAATTTCATAATAAAGGGTTATCTATATCTTAACACCTACAAGTTTATCCTAGTATCACGAAATTACAAGAAATCATGTAGGATAATGAAACATCACCCTTATTTGAGAAATATGATGAAAAAAAGAAAAACACATGAATTCTTAAATATCTTCAAGTTGAGTTGAGGTCTGCTGATTAAAATTGGCTGTCCAACTTGCTATCCACCAACGACACTTTGACAAATCATTTTACATCTATTTTTAAAGTGATATGTCAATGAATCTAATGAGTTTATTTCACTCATACTTTAGATACAAAGTGGACGTCTAGCAAAGATTTAGAAGTCAATTAACACAAGATATTAAAGTTACAGAGCTCGGATTGAAGTTTCAAGAACAAGAAATTGACTTTTCAAGTTCTTCCTTCAGTTCTTTAATTTGAGTGATGTCCTTTCAATACTTATTATGTAATTTATATACAAATATCCTAGGCTAGACTCTATAGTGTGTATTGAATGATGATGAGATCATTGTTCATTTCTTTCTAATTTATGGACAAGTAGTTTAGTTAATTATCATGTTCTTGATTGGTTATTCATGCTTTTGTGGTTATTCGATTGTTTGATCACCATAGATAACTTGTTTCTTGTTATATTGCTGAAAAGTTCATAATTAAGCTTAAAAAACTAGAAAATTGACACATGGACAATATGTGTTAGGAATAACATTTTGTGATGTGCGTGCTATCTCATTTGATACCCGTGTAATTGAATACATTTCTTCGCATATAAATTTAGACCAGGAATAGAATTAGGCCGTGCTTAGAATATGTTTGATTTATCATGGAAAAAAGGTTAAACAATATAGTATTATTGATTGATATGAGCATTTGAACAACACTAAACTACGTAAGTCGAGAATAGAAAATAAATGCCAACAGGTAGATTCTAATATCCAATACATTCATTTCATAACTTGATAAAAACCAACGCATTCACTAAGTTTGTAACTTAATTTAGGATAATATATCTCTTATGTGTGATCACATTGAATTTGATAGAAAACTAGTACACTAAAATTAGATTTTATTCATTGTGGAATGATACACATAACTCATCACATATTACTTGTCAACGATAATGTACGCTTGCGAAATTTATATGTACGTCCTCTATCTAACTAATTTAATTCCGTTGCTTGTTATACAGTGCAATAATTTGGATGCGAAACTACATACATCTCTATCACAACTACAAGCTCTTAATTATGAATGAAAGTAAATAAATGATGTATTTTGTAAATAATTTTATATTAATACGAGAGGAGATTATACCACTATTATGATTCGAATGTCTTATCAACTGCGAGTGTAATTTTATTATCTGTTACGACTGAGTATGATTATACTACTTTTATGATTATGAAATAGGGAGTAATTATGAAACTTTTAATAATAATTAACCACATTTTAAGCTACTTATTGTCATTTATACTGTTTATCTCGTTCTAAAATAATTTTTATAGTTCATTACGAGATTTATCATTTTTGGCCATTTCAATATCAATGATTTTCTCAACGTTTGGTTCATTGTTTGTGTCATTTCTTAATTGTCAAAGTACAATGCTCAAGGAAAAATGAGTTGTTATTTTGAATTATATTAATTTTGGTACACTCAATGACGAAGCTTGAATTTTTGGATTTGACCTATTGTCATTGTTGACAAAGCAGTAGTCGATAATCAGTGATATCGTGATATATGGCAAAAGTCGCATACGAAGAGAACATATATAAGATTATAGGTTTGTTTGAGCCCCAATTTTTTTGGGATAATTGGCTTTATAATATTGATTTTTGAAGAATGTATAGCTAAAAAACTAGAAATTTTTTTTATATTGAGCTAATGGATGGTTGAAAATAAGTTTTAAAAGAATTGAACATAAATAAGGGCTATTTACTTAGGCCCCGTTTGGGAGGGATTTTGAGAATTGATTTTTTGACCGTTAGAAGAAAAGTGGGGTCCACCAGTGAAAAAAGAAGTCAACAATTATGGTTGGAATAGTGAAATAACGGTCAAAAAATCATTTTTTTGGAATAAAAAATCCCTCCCAAATAGGCCCTTAGTTTATAAAATTTGATAAGAAAGTACAAAGCATTCAACTTTTGATTATCAACACAACAAAATTCAAATGAAATAGTATTTTGTCAACGATAATTTACAGAGAGAGCAACGTACGAAAAAGATAATAAAATAGCGTATTTTGTTCACAAACTTTGGTGAAAATAAAGTAATCAACTATTAACTAATTGTACAAAAAAATATCAACAAATAAGTTTTCGTTAACTTCACCCATTAAGCAATTAGTGTGTACTTCAAGTGAGGAAATATAACTGTAAGTTTAATGGAATTTTATGTTAAAAGTATATGATATCTAAATCGGGCTAAATATTAGGGATTGACAAGTCAAATTTTTAAAGTTAGATATAAATTTTCCAAATGGACTAAAGGCTAAGGACTAAATGCACCAATTATCTAAAGAAAAATAGAAAAAAGTTGCCCCTAGGGGTATAACCCAGTGGTGCAAATGATAGGAGTGAGGTAGTCTTGGCCTTTTTGACAGTCGCAATGTAAGAGTTCGATTCCTGAAATATGGAATTAGACTCTTTGTGGGCACCGGTGTACGGGTAAGTTCTCTACCCTGTTGGGACACATCTCGCGATTTATCTCCCTCATAATGCTCTAAGGACGGGGTGGTGGGGGCTCTCAAAATTGGGGTACAACTTTTTTTTTTTTTTTTTTTTAAATAGAAAAAAGTTAATTTGGGTAGGTTTTGAACCCAAACTCCAAGGCCAAATGAAATCACCATTAGCACTAGGCTACAACAACTTCATTGTCTATAAACTAAAAATTTTTTTTTTTTTTTTTTTTTTTTTTTTTTTTTTTTTTTTTTTTTTTTTTTTTTTTTTTTTTTTTTTTTTTTTTTTTTTTTTTTTTTTTTTTTTTTTTTTTTTTTTTTATAAAAAAAAAATATAAAAAAAAAAAAAAAAAAAAAAAAAAATAGAAGCAAAAATAAAATTAAAATTAAAAAAAAATGCCAAACTCAGCAAATAAAGTGAAAAATTAATCAAATATAACACAATGAACAACAAATGCAAATAAATTACCATTTTAAAGATACTAATAAAATAAAAGGTAAATTGCCACTTGCGGTTTCCAAATATTGACCCCAGTAGCACTTTGGTCCTTATTATTCACCTTTTGGCCCTTGAATCTTCAAACATAGACAATGGGTATACTTGGGGCCCTCGATGGACAGTTATCGTCCATTCTACCATCATATTTCAAGCTACATTGCACTTGATTCAATTTTTTGGGCATTTTCATCGTTTCTTTCATTTTCCCTCTACAAAACTGTGTGAGACAACCTTTCAAATCCTCAATATCAGTTTGAAATGTAACTTCAAAAATCGAAAAAAAAATTAATATTTGATTTTAATCACACATTTTAAGTGATATATAATTTTTTAAAACTTTTTAAAAATATATTTCGTTAATTTTTATCAAAATCTACTAAAAATATGAATTTAAATTAGGGCTTTAGAGGGTAGTCTCGCACGATAATGTAGCTGGAAAATGGAAGAGTGGATAAAAATGCCTTCGAAATTATCTTATGTGGAATACAACTTGGAATTTGATGGTAGAATGAACGATGACTATCTATTAAGATTCCAAGTGCACTCATTGACCACAATTAAGGGCTCAAGTGCCAAAATATAAAGAATGGTAACTGAAGTGCAACTGGGATCAATGTTTGTGATCTCAGTCGAAAATTTCTCAATAATTAAGTTTCTATTTGATCCTCATTAATTAATAACTCTTTTTTTTAAAAAAATTTTTTAATCACATATTCTTTCAATAAAATAATTTTACACATAAATTCAAAATTTTTCTTTACCTTCTATTCACACAATCACAAGAATATTACCATGACAAAGGTGCTCAAACGAGGTTAAGGGCTGTTTGGTAGTAATTATGAGAATTGATTTTTTGACCGTTAGGAAGAAAAGTGGGTCTCACAAATGAGTGAAGAATTCAAAAATGACGATCGAAATAGTGAAATAAAAATTAAAAAATTAATTTTTTGGATAAAAATTTTCGACCAAATGGGGCTAAATGTTCATAACCTTTTACAAGTTTTGTATTGTATTAATTGGGCCCACTTTGAACTTCAATGTACAGAGTCAAAAATCGAAGTTCAAACAGCTAAAATAGAGAATTTTTGAAGGAAAATCTGAAACTCAAATTTGACAATAAATGGAGAAAAATTTCTACAAAATGGAAAAGGAAAAAGAAAGGAAGGCCAAAACTATCCGCCCGATACATACCAGAACAGTAGGTACCAAGCACATTAAGATTGCTTGGATTTTTCTTTGCTGAAATTTGAAATTTTTGTAATTGCAATGTTACGTTTCCGAAATTCTGCATGTGTTACACTTTTCATAGAATCCGTAATTTGGTTGCATTAATCTGTCGTTTTTTGAGTAAATTCTGGGCTGTCAAGTTTTGCGTTATTCCGTCATTCACTTACTGCTTCAACAGGTTTTCTATTGCATTTGCGTACTGCGGTTCATTTGTTTTGGATTTCCATAGAATATCTCTTCGTTTTCTGCGTTTTGAGGGGAAAGAGTAAATGGCGGCTTCGTCTTCCAGTTTGAAAGGAAAAAGAACCTCTGAAAATGTGGCTTCTGATGATGTTCTTTCAGAAGACGCTGAGAAGCAGTTATACACACATCTCATTCGGACCGGGAAATCTCTTCTTGAGCTCGCGTATACCAACGAGGAGCTCTTGCAAGAATTGGATGTAAGCCCCGCATTTCTGTGACCAGAATTTAAATGAATGTTTTTATTTAGCCTACATGAGTAATTTGCTTGAGCGAATTTCATTTTTATGAATAAACACTAAGGTTTTTGATTCTTCTTGTAGTTGATTTTTCTGTTGATTAGTTTGATAATCAAACTCTTTATCGATTGTGGCCACTTAAGGATTTTGCTTTAATTGGTAGTTGGCAACAAACTAAAATCTCTTTCATGAATGGTGATTTTCTTTCTATAAATTGGACCACCTTTTAGAATTTATGGATGATTTGACTTGTTTAACAGTAAAGAATGAGAATCTGAAGTCTATTCTTTTGATATTGAAACTCTTTCTAGGTTGTCTTTTTATCAATTGAGATCCATATATGTTTGATTCACTTTATGGATGATTTAGCTGATGTTTAATTGTGAAGCATGAGAATTTGAAGTAAAAAGATTCTTTTGATGATTAAACTCTTCGTTGGTCGATGATGTCTTGTTGGATATTAATAAACGAGGTCTTAGTCTGCAAAGTTTCTCACTCATTGAGTGGTTCTTTTTGTGTGAATATTTGTTGGTTTAGAACTGGTGGCCTCACTGGAGTTATAATGTTGTTGATGTTCAAAACATAAGAAATTTTTTAGGGTTACGGTTAAGTTGAATTATAAATTTTGGCCATGTAACCACTGATGGAGAAAAGCAACTACAAGTAGTTTAGTCTTGATGACGTACAAAAATTCTAAAAGGAATTATTTTTATTGCATTTATTTTTATCAATCTGATGCAAACTTAGGTAATGTGACGAACTATGGGGAGGAATGGGGTAACAGCAGCCTTTACTAAATATTGAAATATTTTTATGACCCTCAACATCAGTGCAGGAAGAAATGCTTTGGTTAAAATCTCAAAACATACACATACTACAAAATTCAGAGTATAAAGGTATAAAATCTGAGTAGACCACTTATAGACGGTTTAGGTTATAATCTTGCCATGACATTGATGCATGAGAGATAGTGTAGTGTTTTATGAATGACTTAGGATGAATTGTACAATTGATCTGGAACCTTCTTAACTTATATTGTAATTATTTAGCTCTAGAATCAGGTTTTGGTAATGCAATGAAACCTTGATTGTAATGATGTTTTGATGTCAATTGTACTTCCTATTTCTCTATTTCACTTCATATTTGTTTACTTTCATTATCTACAATATTTTGACATTCACAATGAAGATGTTTCACTATGAAAGAATGTCAATCTGATCTTTTCAGTATTTTGATAAGTCACTACTCTGTGTATCATTACATGTTTTCCTTTCTTTAGATAATGTTTATGTCCAGCGTATAAATAAGTCTCTGGTTTTTGTTGGCCATACAGAAATTAGAGAATCTCTTGTCTAAAGTAAGACAAGGGATAAAGCAAAACAAGACAATGAAAAAGGTGCTGCGACCTGCAAAGAAGGCGCTGGTGGGACTCCTGGGACATGGAGAATTGGATGTCAAGATTTTCGTGACATCATGCCTCACTCAGTTAATGAGAATAACAGCCCCCAATGAGCCTTTAGAGGATGATTACATGAAGGTACTAACTACTATTGATATGCTGCCATTTCTTCTTTATAATCATGTGAAATCATTGATACACAAGTTTTTAATTCTGCATTTAATTGTTGAACAGGAATATTTTCAGTTGGCTGTGATGGCATGTGGAAAATTGTCATGCATGACTGGTCATGGCTATTTGAAGGTTCTATCAATGCTTCAGGTGTTTGCAGATGTGCATTTATGTGTGGTGATGTGGGATCTGGAGTTAGATGCACTACTTGTGGAGTTGTTCCAGAAGTTCTTAAATACCATACAGTAAGTGTTCTCCCAAGTTTACCATTTTTTATCTGTACAACTGTTCATAATCGTCTTCTTTGTCTCATTGTTGCCTCTTTTTAAATGTCGTAGGCTTAATACTTTTCTTGAAGTCCAAGTATTTCAGTAATTATGACATATTATTTCGAAGTTCCAAGTTCTTTATATGGAAAAAGCATTTTATTATTTGGAAATCCAAACTCGGCACAATCTTATTTTTCTGTGTTCTAGGTAGTTCTGAATCTTCTGATGAGGGCTCCGTTCAGTTTCTTTGGCTAGTTCTTTACCAGTGGAATTCTTCAAGGACGTGGACATGGCCATGTCGCATGTTAACAAATATTTTGTTTCTTAGATAATGACTCATTGCTTGTAGAAAGGAATAGAAGTACCTCGCATGAAGCCAATGGTTGGCTTTTAACTTGTTCCCCATTGGAAGAAAATGTAATGCTCATTGGTTTTTGGATAAATTAAAATGGCAAATCTCTTATTTGGAAATCAATTCACTGAAGGCCATAGACTTAATATTGATACCATGGTTGCATGTCAGCGTAATAACAGCGAGTTTCACTTTCTGTTATCCCCAAACCCAAGGACGTGCTACAATTTTGCAAGATTTAAGGTGTTTAAAACTCACCTATTTGAGGAGTAGTCATTGATGAAAATTTGGGAAATTGATCCCATGGTAATGCTGGGATGCTATCTTGTTAGTCCATAATTTCTACCTCTCCATGTTAAATGCTTTGATACTTTCACTCATGCATCAAGAGTCCTTTTTTTATCTAATTTCCTTCTATGTCACTGTTGTAGAAACAAAAAACTATGTGAGGTATGAATTTCTTTGATCTTGTTACCATACCCAGCTTTGATTGCGATAAATAATTCCACATTGATTGATAATTATTGTAATAATAGGCAATTAATGCTTTCACTAATTCAGCGAAATTAGCTCAAGAAAAGCTAGAATGTCTGTCATATGCGTATACAGGAGAGTATTTGTATATGTTTGCGTGAGCTTTGCAATTGATTTACATAGTAACGTGATGTATGCTTGATTCATTGAAGAAATTTTCTCTGTCGCAAATATTTACATCTGACTTCAATTTGTCAATTTTAGGTCTATCCAGCTTCCTGTTGTAATTAGTAGCATGGAGAAAATCATGATCATGGCAATAAACAGCAGCGATGAAATGTCATTGGATCTTCTGCTTGTCCTTCTAGCTAGTGTGAAGAAGGAGAATCTAGTAATTGAACTCGATGTTGAAGTTCTTCGATTTTTACTTACCCCCTTATGACTATATTAATATATTCATTTTTTTTTCCTTCTGTGTTTCAGTGTCTATCTCCTTTTTCCTTCAAGATAGGGGAGAGAGTTCTTGAAAAATGTGCTCCTAAACTCGAGCCATATCTCCAAGAAGCAGTGAGTTGCATGGGCATTTCTTTTGGCGATTATGCTAATATAGTTGCATCTATATGCCAGGGTGCAACTCAAAGGGAAAATATGGTGGTGTTTCTCTCCTAGTCATAACTAAAGTTAAACTGAATGTGTGTTCCAATATGAAAATGTGGATAATTGTTATTTTCTTGTTTTTCGAAGTTTAAACTATACATCTTGTGCTCACAGCATCTAAATGGTAGAAAAAGTGCTATTTTTTTTTTTATATTTTTATATTTTTTATCTTGACATGAAGAATAGACAAATCAATGCTTGTTTGTGTTTCGTTGATATGCTTGTTTATTTCTATGCAATCTTTAATAAATCCTATTTCCGAAAAGCTATATATGCATTTATCTGTTAGCTTTACAAATCTCAATTAAAGGAAACTAAAAATAGAGAAAGATTATAGTGATCCTTGATTGTGTCTGTTTATGATTTGGAATCAACAATATTTCCTACACCACCTCTTCAAGATGGCATATGAAGATGTTGAGCACCTTTTCTGGACAGTAAATGATGGAAGATATCCCACCAAGAGCTTTAGTACAATCGTATGCTTGCTAGTTCATTATGAGGACGAAAAACTTGGTAGAAATAATTCCTTTCTGAACCTTCTTTCAAACTAGATGACAGAATATTTCTACGTGATTAGTTCATTCATGAACTTGCCTTAGCAACTCCGTATCGACCTTCAAATCTTTTATCTAGATAGATGATTGGCTACTGCGTGAAATTCCAAAGTCTGGGAATAATGAATGCCAATGTCTTCAAGTAAATAGAGTACTCATCTAACCTCACAATACTCCGTCATAGAAATTGAAAAATATCCTATCAACGCACAGTGCATTGTGATAGATTGTTGAGAATGGATATGATGTCAAGATACTAAAGCATAAGCAAGTGAAAAGAACTAGATGCAAACAGATAGATACCTTTATAAAGTCGACCATTTCCATCAAGTAATATAAGAATCTCCAATCAACATAAACTGCCTTTTGATATCTCTATTTGACTTACTCAACTTCTGATTCTGTTTTCAAGCGACATGCATCAAGGAGACTTTAACTTTTCAAGCAACTCAAGGACAACTTTCCATTGCTGAGTATCAATTATAAATCCCATGTTAAATAAAGATGAAACTTGTGACCAACGTATAAGGGTTTGGGATATCCCTCTTAACAAGGTTGACCTTTTAAATTATATTTCAAGTCTTAATAAACTATACAGCTTTGCAAATAACAGACCTACACCTTCCTTTAAGCTATATACAGATTTCTTGTTTACAAATTGTATTCTCATTTCCTGATTTTTGAAAACCCAGTGGGAGCTGCATGTAAACTTTATTTATTTATTTATTTTTTATTATTTCTTCTCTAAATCTACGGAAGAAAGCATGAAATAAGTTAAGTTGGTGAAGATCCTAAGTTTAACTTCTGAAACAGTTCGTAGAGTTCTCATCGTGGTTAGCTTGGTTGTTGGTGCAAAAGTTTCATAATAGTTGTGCCCTTCGTGTTGGTTATAACCTTTAGCTAGAAAACGAGCTTTGTAACAGTCAATGGTGCTGATGGGTTTAATTCTTGTTTTATACACCCATCTTCAACCTATAGCCTTCTTGTTTGGCGGGAAAGAAGTGAGTTCCTAAGGGTATTTGTCCTCTAAAGCTTTAACTTCTCCTATGCCTCTCTCCACTTCCCATCAAGCATTGCCTGTTTAAGAAAGAATGGTGAGAGGGAGAGATTTCGTCAAATGATAAGATCTATTGTATTGATGAGGAGTACTTATAGATTAAGAACCTTGAAATATGGAACTCATACTTTGTTGGAGTTTGAACATCTTCAGACCATTAATCTGTGATGATCTTTCTTCAAGAACCAACCAGTGGTCCCTAGTTGTTTTTGTACAGATAGCAATACCTGCAAGTCACAGGATGATAACATTGACGATCCAGGAAGCCACCATATCATCACATTGCTTCCAGAACCCAAATGCTAGGCTTGGAGATGGCTCCATTGACAAATACATTTTGTTCGTCGCACTTGAGCTTTCATCATAGTGTTGCTATACTGTTTGAGGTTTTTCTTCATTTAGTGGAAAAAACTCAAGAACTGTGCAGATTATCTTAGGGCTGCAAGGAAAAATCACTCTTGGCATATTTATCATTTTGATCTGCTTTCTCCATGACTGCAGACATTGAAAAGAGTGAATAAAACGCAAACAATTAGGTTTTAAAAGATATGGGGTTCTCTTATTTTAATAGTTGAGAAGAAAATAATTCAAGATATTATATAAAGTTCTCTATTAGTCCTACACAAGGAAAAACTATATTGCAATTATCATTTAGCTGTACAAAAACTCTTGATTGTATCTAATCTAATATGATTTGGAATAAAAAATATTCCAACAATTTTTGTAATATTAAATCGTCAAACTGAACCATGTGGTCAACAAGTAATGAAGGACAATGTATTAATCATTCTTGGTTAATACTGGTTGCTAGGAAGACAATTTTTTGGGAGCATCTACAAATATTACCATGATATTCAGATGTGAAGAAGATTGCATTTCTGGAGGAAAAACTATCTAATGGCTAGCAAATTACTTTTTATGAGATCAATTATCAAGTAATCCTACTTCCAAAGGAAAGAAGACGACAGAAAATGGAAAAATGTTTGTCTATCACTGAGTCTGGCAGATAGGGTAATGTGTTTAGGCCATATCCCTTGAGTTAGACTCAACCAATTTTTTTCTTTGGAACATTAAAACCTTGGTTGAGCCCCATCTTTCATGGAAAATGGATTTTGTAATATTTATTTTTTGGAAAATGAGTGGTTAAAAAGTAGAACAAAGTTTTGGATTTACGTGCAAATTGTTTAATTGATAGAATATGCAGTTGAAAATGAGTTTGAAAATATTTGAAAAATGGGGCTCAAACAGGTTCTAAAGTATTTCCTTGTCTAGCTAAAGTCGCACCAATTGCTAGTAAAGGTTTGCTGTTCCAAAATGCAAACGTCATTGTTGAACTTCCCATCTATCTTGTTGAACTATCCCAATTGTAGGATCATATATATTTATGGTAATATGTGTTTATGTCTGATAAGTTGTTTTCTTGCTTGTAAAGGCTTGGAGATTGTAAATAATGCTGTGTTTTCTGAAAGTTCACTATCTTGCTGATGATTAAGTAGCAGCTGTTCAAATGTTGTTGAAGCTCTCGAGCTCTACCATTAAACTGTTATGGGTTAGGTATAAAATGGTATTAGGCTCAGTGTTTTAGGGGAAAGTGTGCAGATGAGGATGCTGGGCTCCCCAAGGGGGTGGATTATAGAATTTCACATTGTACAGTGAAGGGAAGGTTGTGGGCTATAAATGTAAGATTGAGTCAAACAACCCTTGAGGCCTTTTCCACGTGGACCAAAACCGGAGCAGGTGCTTTGAGATGGGCTCAAAACTTGACAATATTCAAGTACAGTTGATTGGTTCTTTGAACTTTCTCAAGTTTCTTTTAAATATTTCTTGTGTTGTCATTAGAAATTTATTTTCATTTATTTAGTCTCATGAATACATATAATACTATTATATCTAGGTTTGTCCATATGATTGTATCTTACTTTTGTTTTGGCATTACTTGTTTACATATTAATTTTTGCTTCTAGTTTAGATTCTGATGTTGACTTTTATTTCTAGATCTGAATCCAGATGTGGCAACAGTGATTCCTATTGTCCCATGTTTGGACATCTACGTTATTATGGATATTGTTGTAACAGTAGCAGATGTATAAGTAATAATGCATAAATTGTAATATATTTAGTTCCAGTTATCAGTTCTGAGGGTTTATGTAACAAAAAACAGTCCTCTTTTGGATTTGTGGTTCTGCCAGGATGCTGAAGAGCTTCAAGCAGCTACTTCTGGTCTTGGAGAAGTTGGTCAATTCGGACAGTCCAAATTACTTGTGAACAGGGAAACAGGCCATGTGAGGAATGAAGAGAATTTTAATGCAAATTCATCAAAAAAAATATTACAGTATTTTGATCAGATCAAACAGCAGAGGAGTCTGGATGTCACCAAGCAAGGATGTGTGAATATTCCCTCCGTGAAAAAAACAGTCCTCTTTTGGATTTGTGGTTCTGCCAGGATGCTGAAGAGCTTCAAGCAGCTACTTCTGGTCTTGGAGAAGTTGGTCAATTCGGACAGTCCAAATTACTTGTGAACAGGGAAACAGGCCATGTGAGGAATGAAGAGAATTTTAATGCAAATTCATCAAAAAAAATATTACAGTATTTTGATCAGATCAAACAGCAGAGGAGTCTGGATGTCACCAAGCAAGGATGTGTGAATATTCCCTCCGTGAAAAAAAGGGATAGGAGACCCAATTCTAAGCTAAAAGTAGAGGAGGGATATGATTTTTCATGGCTACCTGTTGAAAAATTTCATTCTGCAAAGACTCGTATGGAGGAGGAGGTATGGATTGATTATCAGTCTCACTTTTATCTAACTCTATTGAATGGATAAAAATCAATCATTTAGCCAGCCCTAAATTTATTGGGAATGCTTAGCTTGTTATGATTGAATTGAAATAAGAAGGTCTACCTACAACTTGCATACCATCCATGTGGCTGCAAGCATGGCCCTAGGGGTGTTGGCTTGTACTTGGCCGTGTTGTTCCCATATCCAATTCTTGCAGGTAATGTAGTAGCAGACAAATTGCATAGAAAATGGCTTAATGAACAAAGACTCTGTCTGGGAAGTTCTTTGGCTTCTCTCTAGAATTTCCTCTTTCCTTCCTGGGGGCAAGTTCCAACCTACCTAAGCTCCCTGACCCACTGCCTGCCACTCTACCAACCCTGCACCACAACTGCCCTACCACCAACACCCTCGATGCATCAAGAATGTTACAAAAATCTTTTGCATCTCTTCTTACAAAAGAATCTACACCATTTGTGATTCCAAAACCACCGTGCTCTCATAAGAGTGACCGACGGTTATCCAAAGTGAGGAAGAAATGCAGATATTGTCTTTACTGTTCAGGTTTTCTCTTATAAGGGAAAATTTTCAGGTAAGCCTTTGTTGTTGAAGGTATGTAAGCATTTGCATCTTTTGGATGTATGGTGCATCTTTTGGATGTATGGAAGGATTTACAATTGGTTGAAGAATATATACACATGATCATTAACTTCGTTAGGGTGAAACTGTCTTTATGTAATCAAAATCCCTATATCTACAGCTTTAGCAATAGAGGAATGATTTGGTAATGCACCAATTTGAACACTATTAGTAGATAAAAGGATGTTACATGATGAGTGTTCTTAAATGGACTACATCATTCAGATATGACGTAGAACTGGCTGTTGTTCCAGTGCTGGTTACCTTTCCCAGTTTGCCTATTTTCCTCTATGAAAAATCGGCATAAAACAATCTTTCAAGTACCATTGGAAAGCCCCAAATGATAGATGAATCCATGGCAGCAGGTTATAGGTTGGGTATTCCGAGAGTTTGTACTAGAAGTCTCCAGTCTTCGCTTATTATTGCACTTATATCCCCAACTTCTTTTATTCTTATTCTTCCGCTCAATAACAGTCTGGTCCCTGCTGACAGTTTCTTTCCAAATATTTTGTTAGCGTGATTTGAAGTGACGATCAATATTACGTCGCACCCTTTTTTTGTGTGTGTTTGTAAACATATGTATATTTATTTTGCTAATTTAGAAATATGAAGGGCAAAATGTTCTTTTACACCTTTTAATGGACTTTTTGAACGGAAACCGTCCCCAGGGGCAAGATGTGCTGTGCAATGGAATGTTGAGGATTGAAAAAATGGTTAGGGGGATACATAACCTTTTTTGTCTTTACAAGTAGAATTGAGATAGCTTTGAAGATGCACCCTCATTGTTTCTAGAAAATTTGAAATTTACTTGCTGCCCTTATGTGTTAAACTATTGTCATTGTCAGACTATTAGTGACCTCCTGCCCAGGTGCCCATTGCAAAATCTCCTACCCTCCACTTATTTCTTTTCTTTTTTTCCTCACTCCCTTTAGTGGTAGATTTTTCATTAACGTAGCAATAGTAGATGCTTAAGTGGTAATGAGTAATAAGGTTACTAGAATAAAATCAGGTGAATACAGGAAAATATTTATAGTTTGGAAGAAGAAGAATTATGCTTCTTATTTTATTCAAGAATGACGATTACAATTTAAATAGAAGGAAAAAGGCCACCGATTTAGGAAGGCCATAAAATCAGAAAATAAAATGACATATCTCTAGGCTACAGATCAGAAAACATATAGGATTTCCTAGTTTTACTCCCTAGAAATCCGACACCCCCCCTCAAGTTGGAGCGTAGATATCTATCATGCCCAACTTGCTTATACAAAGTTCAAAACTAGGTTTGAAAAGTCCTTTGGTCAAAATATCGGCTGTTTGTTGAGTAGTGGGGATAAACGGCATACAAATAGTTCCACTATCAATCTTCTCTTTTATGAAATGTTTGTCAATCTCTACAAGCTTCGTGCGATCATGTTGTACTGGATTTTGAGCAATACTTATGGCAACTTTGTTGTCAGAATATAACTTCATGGGCATGTTCACTGGCATCCGTAGATCTTCAAGAATTTTCTTCAGCCATAGCATCTCACAAACCCCGTTAGCCATAGCCCTATATTCTGCTTCGGCACTGCTCCTTGCAACCACATTCTGTTTTTTGCTTCGCCATGTGATCATATTTCCCCAAACATAAGTACAGTATCCTGTTGTAGATCTCCGATCAATAATTGAGCCTGCCCAGTCTGCATTAGTGTCAGCCTCTATGTTCTGCTGTGTGGTCTTCTGGAAGAGTAACCCCTTCCCTGGTGTACCTTTCAAGTATCTAAGAATTCGATAAGCTGCTTCAAGATGTTTTGCGTAGGGTGAGTGCATAAACTGGCTTACCGAACTCACAGCAAAGGCAATATCTGGTCGTGTATGTGATAAGTAGATTAACTTTCCTACCAACTTTTGATACCAAGTTGCATTTACTGGATCACCTTCCTTGTTATCACCCAGTTTTTTATTAGGATCGATTGGAGTGTCTGCCGGCCTACAACCACTCATCCCAGTTTCTTTGAGAAGGTCAAGGACATACTTCCGTTGGGAGATAGCAATTCCTCTCTTTGACCGAGCAACCTCCATTCCAAGGAAATATCTCAGAGATCCTAAGTCCTTGATCTCAAATGTTGATGAGAGGGAAGTCTTCAATCGGTTCATCTCAAGTACATCATCTTCGGTGAGAATTATATCGTCTACATACACAATCAGTATTGCTATCTTCCCATCATGTGAATGTCTTATAAACATCGTATGATCACCTTGTCCTTGAGTATACCCCTGACTTTTAACAAATTGAGAGAATTTTTCAGTTTACATACCTTTGTGCCAAACTTTTCACAGATTCCTGGGGGTGCTTCCATGTACACTTCTTCCTCTAAGTTGCCATTAAGGAACGCATTTTTTACGTCCAACTGTTGCAGGGGCGAGTCACGATTAGCTGCAAGTGACAAAAGAACTCTTATCGAGTTTAGCTTTACGACTGGTGCAAATGTCTCTAAGTAATCAATACCATAGGTTTGAGTGAATCCCTTGGCAACCAATCAACCTTTATATCGTACTAGAGAGCCATCAAATTTATACTTGATTGTAAACACTCATTTGCATCCTACAGTTGTCTTTCCTCTTGGTAGATCAACTACCTCTCACGTGCCCTTTTTTTCAAGAGCTTTCATCTCCTCAAAGACAGCCTCTTTCCATTCAAGAACTTTCAGAGCATCTTGCACAGTATTAGGAATCTCCATACAAGACAATTGTGAGGTAAAAGCACGAAATACATGTGAGAGATTTTTATATGACACATAATTGGACAATTGATGATGGGTACAAGACCTTGTGCCCTTTCGGATTGCAATGGGAAGTTCAGAATCAGCTATCTCAGGATAGGAATTAGACTTGGAGAGTTCAGAATTAGAAGATGAATTGAGTTGAACATGAGGTAAAGGTTCGGTGAGGACATTACCTGGAGGGTTTACGGATTATGGGCAGTGCAAAGGATTGGAGGACCCTTTCTTTTGAGTTGTCCTTTATCGCGAGTAGACAATGTCAAATGTTTTCCTTGTTGTTCTTTTGTTGGGGACATCATGAGTTGTCACTATAGGAGGTCCTCCCTTTTCAGTATTCAAGAAACTTGACTCACTTGGCATAATGACGCTAGAGTTTTCAGGTTGAACTCCCTTTTCAGTATCCTAGAAACTTGACTCACTTGGCATAATGACGCTAGGGTTTTTAGGTTGAATGATCAAGGTTGGAGAAGCATCATTTTGCGGTTCTGTAGTTTGGAAAAGATCATGGAAAATAGTTGCTGAATCTTCTTTGTTTTGGTCCCCCCCCCCCGAAGATGAGGTGTGAAATAGGGTTGTAATTCAAAAAAGGTAACATCCATGGTAACAAACATTTTTTTGGAAATGGGTTCAAAATATTTATACCCTTTTTGAGTGGGTGCATATCCCACAAATAGACATTTTGTGGCTCGGGGTTCGAGTTTTCCCCGATTTTGTTTATGAATGTGAATAAAAGCGGTACCTAGGGTTTTTAGGTTGAATGATCAAGGTTGGAGAAGAATCATTTTGCGGTTCTGTAGTTTGGAAAAGATCATGGAAAATAGTTGCCGAATCTTCTTTGTTTTGGTTCTCCCCCCCGAAGATGAGGTGTGAAATAGGGTTGTAATTCAAAAAAGGTAACATCCATGGTAACAAACATTTTTTTGGAAATGGGTTCAAAATATTTATACCCTTTTTGAGTGGGTGCATATCCCACAAATAGACATTTTGTGGCTCGGGGTTCGAGTTTTCCCCGATTTTGTTTATGAATGTGAATAAAAGCGGTACAACCAAATATCTTTAGTGGTCTAGATGAAGAAAGTCGATTTGTTGGATAAAACTTTTGAAAAACATCGAAAGGTGTTTTAAAGTTTAAAATCTTACTAGGCATTCTGTTCATGAGATATGTAGCAGTAAGAATGGCTTCGCCCCAAAGATATTTAGGTACCTGATTGGTAAATAACAATGCCCGAGTTACTTCCAGTAAATGTTTGTTTTTTCTTTCAGCTAAGCCATTTTGTTGTGGAGTGTCAACACAAGAGCTTTGATGAACAATCCCTCTTTCAAGAAAAAATTGGTTTAACATGTTTTTGAAATATTCTCGACCATTATCACTTTGCAATATTTGAATATTTTTTTGAAATTGTGTTTGTACCATGGTGAAAAAGTTTTTGAAAATTATTTCCACTTCAGATTTTTCCTTCGTCAGATACACCCAACTAATTCTCGTGTGATCATCAATAAAGGTCACAAACCATTTTTTTCGGAGTATGTAGGTATTCTACATGGTCCCCAGATGTCACTATGAATCATAGTAAATGGTGTAGTTGGTTTGTAAGGTTGGGTGGGGAAAGATGCACGATGATGCTTAGAAAACTGACAAACATCACATTGAAAAGATAACAGATTTTTTTATCCCGAAATAAGTTGGGAAACAAGTGTTAAATACTGAAAGCTAGGATGGCCTAACCTATAGTGCCATAGCATAACATTATTATTCTCGAAATCAGAAACAGAATTTAAACAAGTACTTTGACATTGCCTACTTGAGTTAGGTCCTTCAACAAAATAATAGAGTCCATCTTTTTCCTTAGCACTGCCAATCATCCTCCTCGTAATTAATTCCTGAAACTCACAATGAGAATAATAGAAATTAGCTTGACACTGATGATCAGATGTGATTTTACTGATGGATAGCAAATTGCAAGACAAATTGGGAACATGGAGTACATCATGGAGGGTTATCAATGAAGTGAGTTTGATAGTTCCTATCCCGGCAATTACCGAGAGTGAACCATCAGTGATTTTTACCCTTTTATTGTCGGCACATGGACTATAGGATGAGAACAATTGGGAGCAGCCATATGATCGGTTGCGCCAGAATCAATTATCCAAGAAAGAGCACAGTTAAGGATAACACCTAAAAAAGCAGTGACAAAAGAATTACCCTTTTGTACCAAGGAGCAGGAAGGAGTTAAGGACATTTTTGGAGATTGAAATAACCTGTACAGGTGCTCTAATTGTTCCTTGGAGAAAGGAACTGCATCTGAATTGGTTGAAAGTTCTTGAGTTTCTTGAGATATGGTTTGGTAAGCTCGACCTTCTCTTTTGGACTTTGGTTTCCAGTTGGCTGGTTTACCATGAAGCTTCTAGCACGTATCCCTTTTATGCCACGGTTTTTTGCAATAATCACACCATGGTTTCTTCTGCCCATCATTGTCTGAATCCATTTTAGACACAAGGGCAGAACTGTTAGGCTCTAGATTAAGGTCAGATTCGGTCCTGTGCAACATTATTTTCCTCCTTGATTCTTCGCGTCTAACCTCAAAAACACCTCACGCATAGGAGGCAGTGGTTTCCGACCAAGGATACGGCCCCTGACCTCGTCCAGATTCCTGTTAAGGCCAGTTAAGAACATTTAGACCTTGTCATTTTCCTCCCTCTTCATGTGACAAGCAGCATCATTTGGATTTTCCCAGACATCATCATAACATCGATCAAGTTCCTGCCATAGTGTTACCAATTCCTTGTAGTAGGTAGTAACATTGCGATCGTTCTGTTTGGATTTCCAAAGTCGGGTTTTTAAATAAAAAATTTAGGAAGAATTTTCCAGATCCGAATAAAGGTCCCAAACCGCCTCCCAGACGTCCTTAGCAGTGGGAAGAAACAAATGAGGCTTTCCAATGGCGGGTTCGAGACCTTTTACAGACTGCCATCTTTTTACATTCGGGTCGTCGACAGCAGGTTTCGTTGTTTCGCTGGTAAGATGCCTGATTTTGCCCCTGCCATCGATTGCTAATTTGACGGACTGAGCCCACTCAAGACAATTGTGTCCGTTGAGTTTTGTTGTCATGAGAAAAGAGGCTGAAATTTGGGGATAATTATCTGCAGATGCGAACGAGGGAGGAGCAGTGGAATTGGGAGGAACGGTGGGGTTGGGCTGAGCGGTTTCAGGAGCATCGGAAGCGGCGGTTGGGTTTCTTTAGGCGCCGGTCATGGCCGACTTATATGACATCATCTGGGAGGACGAATTAAAATCTGGGAGGACGAATTAAAAGGGAAGCACAAAGCTCTGATACCATATAGTTTGAAAGAAAAAGAATTATGCTTCTTATTTTATTCAAGAATGACGATTACAATTTAAATAGAAGGAAAAAGGCCACCGATTTAGGAAGGCCATAAAATCAGAAAATAAAATGGCTTATCTCTAGATTACAGATCAGAAAACATATAGGATTTCCTAGTTTTACTCCCTAGAAATCCGACAATATTTATTTATTATCTGATGAAAGATTAAATATAAATAAATAGTTGTGTCCCATCTCTAACAATTTTGAACTTTTGGATGATGTAGTTCAAATCATACTGCTACCTATTTATGAAAATTGTGATTGTGAAAGTCCTTTGATAAAAATGAATTCATCTTGCATATGAGGGGCTGTGTTGAAGATTTAACTATAAAAAATAAATGTGTTACTTCTCGATTGAGCTTAAGGGGGTGGTTCCCACTTGATGGATTATGTAGGAAATCGTGTATAAAGGAAAGATATCAAAATCTTTTCGTTGATAGTGTTGATTGATAATTTGAGGGTTGAAAATATTGTCTAATATCAGGAGATTGTATTTCCTTTTTTGGCTCCATTATTGTATTATAAAAGGATGTACATAGTGAGTTTCAATTATCAAGAAATATAGAAAATTTCTTGTTCCCCTTTTTGTTCATGGTATTAGAGCCTAGGATTGTCTAAACCTAGCAACCTATGGCAGAATTTCCCGTTAACAGTTCGGGGTCAGTCATGTCCGACACCCGACAAACCGATAAAAGGTTAACTCCACAATTGGTTCTCACGGTTTCAAGAACTCATCTTTTTAGCTCACAGTTGAAAAATTAAAGGGAAAAATTATCGTGAATGGGCCCAATCAATTAAGTTGGTGATTGATGGAAAGGGGAAACTAGGGTACCTTACCGGTGAAATGAAGAAACCAACAGATTCTGCATTCCTGCAACGGTGGAAGTCGGAAAATTTCATGGTCACCGCCTGGTTAGTGAACTCTATGAAACCAACAATAGGAAAGACTTGCCTCTTCCTTTCTACTGCAAAAGAGGTGTCGGACGCAGTGAGAGAAACATACTCGGACTCAGAAAATTCATCACAAAGCTTTGAAATCAAGACCCGGTTGTGGCAAATGAAGTAGGGAAACAAAGATGTTCCCGATTATTTCATGGAGATGACCTCACTTTGGTAGGAGGCTGACCTTAGCAGCGACGAAGAATGGACTGTGGAGACGACAGTGTGCAGTATAGGAAGAAGATTTAGAATGAAAGAGTGTATGAGTTCTTGGCTAGATTAAATCGGGACCTTGACGATGTTAGAGGTCGAATCTTTGGCCGGCGACCACTGTCATGCCCTTCCCGAGGTCTTCTTTAAGGTTCGACGAGAGGAGGTGTGACGTCTGGTGATGTTGGCCGAAGAATCTCATGGACCAAGTGAAGTGTCGGCCCTTATGATGAAAGGTAAAGGGCCAGAAATTAGTAGGACACACGGGCTCACATTTCATAGCCCAATTACTGGGAAAAATCTACTTATTGGACGGTCTAGTGGGAAAGATATTAGGCTAGAAAATAATGGGCTTGAAATCATGGCTATGTCATCAAAGTCAACAATAAAAGGGTCAGGCCAAAAACAACGTAGCCGCTCTTGGTGTGAACATTGTCGTAAGCCTGGATATAAAGAAAATACATTTTGAGACCTACATGGAAAACCCTCTGACGGGAAGCTAAGCAAGGTACTAGGAGTCGAGGATCTCAAACCGAGGCATAAATCAACCCTACTCAAAGTGGTGCATTCAACCTCGAACAATTGGAACAATTCTACCAAATTTTTTCAGTCTTCAAACTTCTGGCCAGTCCACTCCTAATGGTCATTCAAGCTCCCTAGCTCATAAAGGTAATTTCTTCATAACCTTGTGTACCACTTCAAAATCAAAAACTCCTTGGATTATCGACTCCGGAGCATCCGATCATATGACAGACACTTATCATCTGTTTTTCTTATATTCAACTTGTGCTGGCAATGTTAAAGTCAAAATTGTAGATGGCTCCCTCTCATCTGTTGCAGGAAAAGGGACTATCAGGATCTCTAATTTTATACCACTTGAATTGGTCTTACATGTTCCAAATTTATCTTGTAATCTATTGTCAATTAGCAAATTAATTAGAGACTCCAATTGCTCGACTAAATTTCTTCTATCTCACTGTATTTTTCAGTACCTTTCATCAGGGAAGATGATTGGCAGTGTTAAAGAGCGTGAGGGGCTATAGTACTATGAGGAGGTTGATGTGAGTAAATGACATAAAATTGCAACTTGTGAGTCTGCATCTGTTTCTAGGGATAGTGAAATTCTATTATGGCATTATAGACTAGGCTACCCGAATTTTCAGTACTCGAAACGTATAATCCCTTCAATATTTTCGAATAAAATTTTAGCTGATTTTCAGTGTGAAAATTGCGAATTTGTGAAACAATAGCGTACTTCTTATCCAAACTCTACATACAAACCAACTAAATCCTTCACTATGATCCACAGTGACTTATGGGGACCTTCTCAAACCTCGAATTGAACAAACACAAGGTGGTTCATCACATTCATAGCTGACCATACTAGAGTCTGTTGGGTCTATCTACTAAAAGAAAAACATGAAGTCCGCTCCTTGTTTATCAATTTCTAGACAATTTCATACACAAATCCAAATACTCCGCACCAATAACGACATAGAATACATCAATACTACACTACGAGACTATTTACAAAACCATGGGATAGTCCACCAAACTTCTTGTGTCGATACTCAACAACAAAATCGAATTGCTGAGCGGAAAAATAGACACCTTCTTGAAGTTGCCCGTGTTTTATTGTTTACCACAAACATGCCAAAACTATTCTGGGGCAATGCCATATTAACAGCCACATATCTAATCAATAGAATGCCCAGTCGTACCCTATCCTTTGACTCACCTCTTCAAAAATTCCAAAAATACTTCCCTACCTTTCGTCTTAACTCTAACCTACCTTTGAAAGTGTTTGGATGTATGGCCTTTACCCATATTCACTCTCATCAAAATAAACTAGACCCATGTGCACTTAAATGTGTGTTTATTGGATACTCACCTACTCAGAAGGAATATAAATGACATGATCCATCAACAAAATGGGTCTTTGTTAGCCACAATGTCACCTTCATTGAAAAAACACCCTACTTCAAAGAACCTTTTTTTCAGGGAGAGAATCTGAATGAAGAGATGTCCTTTGAAGAATTTTTCAACTTTGACCTCTATCTTCTCGAACCAACCTATTCTAAACAGGTCACGTCTAATATGCCATCTACAGAACGGAACTTGAATAGAGGGGGAGATGCAGAAAAACAAAAAGACAAGGAAATAATAGTTTACTCAAGGAGGCCGAACTCAAAGTATAAGGGAAACCTCGCACCTGAGACACCAAAAGAGTCACAACTGGTGATAGGGCCTAATGAAATCCTATCCGATAAATCTGGATCTCCAAGTGATGATTTACCTATTGTTCTGGAAAAACAAACTCGGTTATGTACTCTCCACCCTATCTCTAAATTTGTGTCTTGTCAAACTCTATCTACAAAATCTCGTACTTTTGTTGCTAACCCTGACAATACTGAGGAACATTCAGGAGGCCTTGGAAGTTCCCAAATGGAGAGAAGCAGTAGTAAAGGAAATGCGCGCTTTAGAAAAAAATGAAACTTGGGATATGATGAAGTTACCGAAGGGCAAGAAACTAGTTGGCTGTAAATGGGTCTTTAATGTGAAGTATAAAGCTGATGGGTCGATAGAACAATATAAAGCTCGGTTGGTAACCAAATAATACACACGGACATATGGTATTGGCTACTTGGAGACATTTGCATCAGTGGCAAAACTAAATACAATTTGAGTTCTCCTATCTCTAGCAGCTAAGTTGGATTAGCCTCTCAAGTAGCTAAATATTAAGAATGCTTTTTTGAATGGAAAATTGGAAGAGGAAGTATTCATGACAATACCACCAGGGTTCAGTAATGGGGATGAAAAAGACTGGGTATGCAAAGTCAAGAAATCATTATACAGTTTTAAGCAATCACCAAGAGCATGGCTTGACAAGTTTGCAAAAGTGTTGAGGAATTAGTGATATCAGCAAGAGCAGTCAGATTATACCATGTTTTTCCAACAATTTGAAGAAGGAAAAATAACAATCCTAATTGTGTATGTAGATGATATAATCCTCACTAGAAACAATATAATTGAGATGGATAGACTAAAGAAAAGCCTAGCCTCCGAATTTGAAGTAAAAGACCAGGGACAGATGCGGTACTTCTTGGGTATGGAGGTAGCAAGATCAAAAAGGGGTATCAGTTTATCACAACGAATATACATTCTTGACCTGTTGACTAAAACTAGCATGCTTAGTTGCAAACCAAGCAACACAACTATAGATTGTGGAAGAATGCAACCAAGCAACACAACTATAGATTGTGGAAAAAGGACAGATAAGACAGGGGAACCAGTTTAAAAAGATAAATACCAACGGCTGGTTGGAAAGTTAATCTACCTATCACACACCCACCAGACCATACATTGCTTTTGCAGTTAGCGTTGTGAGTCAACACATGCACTCGCTAAGGGAAGCTAACCTAGAAGTAGTATACAAAATTCTCATATATCTAAAAGGCTCTGTTGGAAAGGGATTATTCTTCAAGAAGTGTGAAAAAAGGAAAGTAGAAATATTTATGGATGCTGATTGGGCCGAATTAATAGAAGACAGGAGATCAACGTTAGGTAATTGTGCCTCTGTATGGGAAAATTTGGTAACTTGGAGAAGTAAAAAACAAAATGTAGTGGCAAGAAGCAGTGCCGAAGCATAATTCAGAGCAACTGCACAAGTGATATGTGAAGACTATGGTTAAAAAAACTCTTAGAGAAATTGAAGGTTGGAATGAAATTTCCAATAAAACTCTTGTGATAATAAAGCGGCCATCAGCATTTCACTCAACCTAGTTCAGCACAATAGAACAAAGCACGTAGAAATTGATACAAACTTTATCAATGAAAATGTTGAAGAGGGAGTCATTTGTATAGTATATGTCCCTACAAGGGAACAAATGGTAGATATTCTCACCAAAGGGTTGTCTCAAGGAGATTTTAACGATTTCATTAGCAAGTTGGATATGATCAATATATATGATTTAACTTGAGGGAGAGTGTAGGAAATTGTGTATAAAGGAAAGATATCAAAATTTATAATCTAACTTGAGGGGAAGTGTAGGAAATCGTGTATAAAGGAAAGATATCAAAATCTTTCCTTTGATAGTGTCGATTGATAATTTTAGGGCTGAAAATATTGTCTAATATTAGGAGATTGTTTTTTCCTTTTTGGCTCCATTATTGTATTATAAAAGGATGTGTACATAGTGAGGTTCAATTATCAAGAAATATAGAAAATTTCTTGTTCCTGTTTTTGTTCAGTTTATTATATGTGTAAATGTAATAGTCCTTTCATTTTGTATGGTTCTACTAGGATGCTGTAAAGCTTCAAGTAGCTGCTGCTAGTCACAGAGAAGTTGGTCAACTCCAATCGTCTAAATCACAGGTGAACAAGAGCACATCTGATGTAAGGAATAAACGAAAGTTTGATGCAAATTCAACAAAAGCATTACACCATTGTGATCAAATCAGCAAGCAGATCGATGTAGACGAGACAAAGAAAGTAGGTGAGGACGTTCCTGTTGTTAAGAAAAGGGATGGGAGACACAGTTCTCTGCTAAACTCAGAGGAGGGATATGATCTTTCCTGCCCGCCAGTTCAAAACTCTCATTCTAGGAAGAGGCGCACAAGGAAAAAGGTATGGCTTAGTTATTTTTGTCAAGAATTTCTATTAAGTTATTAAATTTTTAGTCATCCCTTACAAGAGTTTAATTAGATGTGTAGGTATTTTTTATATTACCACGCAGATTTGGTCTATAACTTGTGCTAATTACTTGTGAAATGCTGTTGGAATTATAATGCTTTCTTACTTTGATCTCTACTTGTCCTCTTCTATGCTAATATATTATGCTGATGTCAAGAAAATGCACATTTGGTAACTGCATTAATGAGATTAAAATGTGTTTAGACCTTATATGTAATTATTTGACCAACATTTGAAATAATAGGTTAGTATTTGAGGTCATCAATTCAAAACATGCATGAGGAGCTATAAATAGGCTGTACAAGAAAAATAATAAAGAGAAAAATGTTTACCTTATCCTAGCTATCCAACCATTTCTAGGAGAATCAACTACAATAAAAATTAAAATCAGGCAAGGAAAACAGGTCCAATAATAAATATACCAAATACACATTACATACCATTCTGGGAAATAAAGATCTTTTGGTATATTACGCTGTAATGGTTACATTATTGGTAGCTTATTGCCATTTCAAAAGAAGTACACGAGTTTCTGCGTTTCTATAGAAGCTGGTCCTTGTTGAATTTTATAAAAATTATTTTCATTAATTCTTTAGCATGTTTGGCTAAGCTTATCAGGTGCTTTTCTAGTTTGGCCCTTCCAACTATTCTTATTGAATTTTGATTTATGTACTGGACCTAACCACCTGGTGCCCACCTCTAATTGTGGGTGGGACGAGGGGTGTATATTTATAATGCTCTTGGAAGTTAGGTTGGGGGCAGTACATATGCAGGTGTGGGGGGGGGGGTGGGGGCGGGGGGGGGGGGGGGGGGGGGGGGGGGGGGGGGGGGGGGGGGGGTTGAGTAGCTTCTGCCATCGTATACACATTCATTCAGTCACGGGTTGACTTCGTAACTACCAGACGTCTTTTTCTACCCTTGGTGTTGAGCTTTTCTGTTACACACCAATAGTTACTATGCGTGTACTCCCTCCCTTCTTTTCTTCCACACCTTTAATTTGTATGCAGCGTTCAGCATACAAATTTTGCCCTTAGATTCTACTTAATTAGGTGGAAAAATTGTACCATTTTCTCCAACCTATTATTGCGAGTTGGTCTCAAATATTTGCGAAATAAGTCTTAAGATTGTGCATTTTCATAGAAGTTGGTCCTCATTGAATTTCACAAGCTTTATTGTCACCAATTCTGTATCATGTTTGGCTAAGCTTATAAGGTTCTTAACGTGTCATGCCTTTAAGCATTTCTTATTGCATTTGATTTACGAATCTGGATTGGCCTAACAAATTTTTTCTTTATGATATGAATCTAAATGGAAGTCGTGGGTTCAAACAATTGATCTCCTTTTCAGATCTTACTCAAAAAGGAAATAGGATACTGTGACACCAATTCTTATTTTTGTGAAATATCTCATTTAAATGCCTTCTGGACCATGTATTTGGTAAAGGTTCTAAGTTTCTTGTCCGAACTATAATTTTAATGTGCAGGTTCAGTAGGCCTCAAATTAATTCTTCTCATCCTTCCAGAGGAAACACAAGGTGAGATACCTATTTCATTAGCTATCCTTGTTGTGTAGAACTAATTAAATTTCCAATTAATTAAATCGATATCTTCCACAAAAGTATTTTTTTTTAAGGATTAAATTTTGGTAATGAGATTATGGAGTTGCTTACTTCATCTCTCGATTCAGTAATTAAACCTTCATAAATCCATTTTTTCCCTTCATTTTCCAGGGAAAGCTTCCTTGAAGTATCCACAGATGGAGGAAGAATGATATTAAACTTGTCTTGGTTTAGTTCAATTTACCTTACCAAACAAGACATTAATGTTCTTGAATTGTCAATATCCAACATAGTGAGGATATAACCACTGTCTTGACCCATTAGCTTCATTTTACCACACTTAATAGTTTTTTCCTCCTTTGAATGTAAATTCATGCTATTAGCATTGTTGGAAATATTGCAAAGACAATTTCATATATACTAGTAAAAACTGTAATTTTGGATTTGGTCCTGTCTCTCCGGAGGCAATAGCTTATCAGATTTAACCTTGGATTCCGTGGTAGTTCACAATCAGAAATACGAAAAACAAACTTATATGTTGCTCATCGGAATGTCCATCCTGTTCATTGCTATGCACCTAACAAGCCCTTATGAGTTCCTTACAAAAACCTGATGCACTTCCTGAGGATAAAAAAACAAGGGGTGAACAGTTTTGAAATTGTTTGTAATTTTTCTTATGCAGGTTTCTGGAAAAAGAGGAGACAACTTGAAGTAACAAAGGGAAAAAGAATTACAAGAACCTTGCAATTTTGAAGTGTTTGAAGTACGTGACTTTATCGGTATATAGTTTTGTTAAAGTCCATTTTTGATATCCGTGCACTCATCTATTAACAAGTAACAGATGAAAGATATGATGTTCGTTCGAGGTGTAATAATCTATTTTGCATCCTCATTTTCTATATTATGATGTGTATACATTGATCTTTTTTGTGTTATTGGCAACATTTCGGTTTAACTTTGTTTTTTGTCCAAGCAGTCTGTGAAATATTGTTAATTCAGCACCTATAAACCAATTTGTCAAATACAATTGTACAAATAGCTAGTGATGGCAATGGGGCGAGGCGTCGTGCCGCCCCACGCCCCACACCCCGCCCCGCCTTTGACGGGACAGGGTGGGACGTGGGGCTGGGCAATTTTCTTGCCCCGTTTAATTTTTTTTTTTTAATTCCGAGTTTAATAAAATACGGATAACATTCAAGTTGAATTTTTAATAAAGAATGTTCTTACTTTATGTAAATTTAAGTTTTTATTTTGGGATAAAATTATTTATAATGTAAAATGATTTTTAGAGAATGTGAATAAAAAGTATGAAAAAATTATATGTCTACATGTAAATTATGTTATTAAAAAAATTGTGATAGAAAATAAGTTTAAATAAAAAGCGATTTTGAAATATGTTGCATAGATAAACTCTATATAAAAAATAAAATAAAATAATAAAAAAATTTCAAGGTGTGGGTTCGGGGCAGGGCATCCCCGTCCCGCGACGGGGTGGGTTTTTTTGCCCCATTCGAGGCAGGGTGGGGTAAATTGCCATCACTACGAATAGCACATTGAACTTGTATGGCATGATTTTTGCTATTGCTTTTAATTATTGTAAAAGAGCTTCTTGACTGTGGCGGACACAAAGCCCCCCAACTTTGAGGAATTTTTATTTTATTTATTTATTTATTTTTTTAAATAGTCTTGTTTGGTATGGATTAAATTAGATTTTAATTTAATTCAAAGTTAATAATTAATTTTAATAATATATTTCATGGATCATCTACCATTTTTCAACTTTTATCAGAATTTTCTAAAAAATTGATTTTAATTCCCATTGAAAAGGGTAAAATTACAATAGATTTATTTGAGCTCTCTCTCTCTCTCTCTCTCTCTCTCTCTCTCTCATATGGTTTTTTTTTTTTTAATCAAAATTTTAACCCTTCTAATTATTCAAAATCTCTATAATATTTTCAAAAATTACCACATCTAAGAACCTTCACTTCCCTGCCAAAATTTCAACTAATTAAAACCTAAATTTACATTTTTAACTATCAGTTTTATTTGACATTGTTGTAAAGTGATTGTCATTACGCCACAGCCGCCCTCGTTTGCCGTTGCAAAGTGGGGAAAAAGGGGTTTGGATTACATTTGTAGCCTTTTTTAGGGTTTATTTTTTTTTTTCGATTAATGTATTTTGTATATTGAATTTTGTCAAATTGATTTGAAAATGGGTTTAAATTATTTATGTTATATGGAATTATTTTTAAATTATATACATAGAATAACTCATAAATAATTGTGTCCATTTTGACATATATTTAACAAATTGTGTTTATTTAAAATTATTATTAGTATTTAAATTGGTTATATATACTTCCTTCCGATCATAAATAGGCGTTTTGTTGTGATGAGTACAATATTAATCATAGGAATGTTCAAAATCAAATGAATGAAAATGATGAGCAAAATGATTTATTTATTATTGTTTTTAACTTAAATATGCGTTTTCGCGGGTCAAGTGTGAATTATTAAAAAATTAAGAACAAAGTATTTGATCTGTACAACATTTGATTGTACTTTTTAACTAAAAATGTCTACGTCCGCCACTACTTGAGAAATCTATCTTAATTTTTGTTTGAAACTTAATTTCTAAAAGAACTTTGATATCTTGGAAGTATTGTCACATTGGACCAACTTCATCTACAAGCTCTTATAAATAAAAGAAACACTTTCATAAAATTAGTCAAACAGATCAAAAAGTTTTTTTTGTTCTCAAAAGTTTATTTTTACTTCTTATAAACCATGTCAAATGGGCACATTAACTTGCTCCGGCAAAATGTATTTTAGGGGGGTGTTTGATAGACATTTTTATGTAAAAATGTATTTTAAAATAGTAAATTGATGTGAAATGTGTGATTAAGAAATAAGGAAAAGTTTTTTACTTACGTGTAATATTATTTTAATAAAGAATGTGTGGTTGAAAAGAGAGAGAGAAATGCATTTTGAAAAAAATAGCTACCACACGGGTCAGTAAGATCGTAACTCTTATTGGAATGTTACATATAGCGACATAGTTATAATAAATTTACACTTCTATTGTTTCTTATTCCTTTTTTCCTTTTATAATATGTTACAAGCACGAATTTTGCTAGTTAGTTTAACAAAAATAAATTTTTTTTTTTAATTCAAAATCATGTTTGGAAAATTGAGTTAGCTACAAAATATTGTATTAATGTTCTTGAAGAATATTTATATTTCAGAATACTATTATGTTGTCCAAAGAAGCACAAGAATATTTATTTTTCAGAATACTATTATGTTGTCCTGAAGAAGCATAAGAAACAAAATTCTGTTTATTACATCAACATATTTAATGAATATTTTAAAATATTGTTTTTGTCCCTTTTGGAAAGCATGACCCTATAACATTTGTTTCCAGTATGCTTCTCCTTAACGAAGTGCGATCCTATTAATGTTCTAAAAGAATATATATATATATAGAATTGGGTGCTATGTCAATTCCATACAATATAGGGAATTTATATACACATATACGAAGAGAATATTGTAGATTCTTGAACTGATAACCAACTTTCAGCTAACCTAGCCTCCTCCGTCCCTCAGGATCCAGGAGCAGTACCAAGGTGTTTCAAAGGTGGGGTTATCTTGACAGGGGGCTTGAGAGGTGGTGGTTTATCCTGCAGCGGATGTTAGCGGTTTGAGTCCTATACACACACACACACACTTAAAAAATAAAGAATTTATTATCATTCTTAAAACAAATATCACGTCGTGATCTTGAAAAAGCACGTCTTAAAGACAAAGTATCGAGTTGTTATTTTTGAATAAAAAGAAATTGTCTTACAGAAGCAAAATTTTTTTACATTTTAATATTCTTCAAGAGTAATATGTGGTTGCTCCTAGAGAAGTATAAATTTTTATAGGTCAATATTATTAAAAAAAAAAATAGTCTTGATGTTCCCAAACAAACACGACTTTATAAACATCAATATTTTTAAGGAAAATTGTATTTTACTCTTGAATTAGTATAAATCTATACATGCCTATATTTTATTAGAATATGACACTGGCGTTCCTAAAGAAACATGACTTGAGTCTATGCATATTCTAGTCGAATATGTATCGTATCTATTCATCTTATCATTTATTGTTTTACATGTATGTGTTGGAATGCGAAAGTAGAATTATCCAAAAATTAGAAATTTTCTTTAATTTAATGAACAAAGTTGTCTAGATATTCACGTGTATGTTACATTAAGAATAAATTATTCGAACTTTTACCTAAATTCGATATTTAATTCTTGAATTCATTTTAAATTATGAACTTTCAGCTTTTGGATCACAAACTCCCATACTTTTAGTTTCAAGATTCAAGAATTTGATACTTCAAACCTCTAAGTCATCTATGGTATTCTCCAAAGTCAAGACTTTATTGGTGGGTGGAAATATTCTTTCAATTAGATCAAGAAACTAATTCTTAAACTAGATAATTGAACAAAAAAAGAAAATAATTCTCTCTCATTTTTCCTTCTCTCCAAATTTGAACACTATGAAAGTATATATTATGATTGTTGTAGGAATTCTAGGTTCTATCTACTCTCTATTTATAGAGATAGAATAGTTTCAATCATTGTAAAATAATAATTCCACATTCAAATAAGAGCTTTAATTAAAATCTAAGTAGAAATTTTAATTAAAGTTCAAATCCAATTAGTTTACATTAGTCCTAGAACTTCAATTATAATTAAGTTTACAACTTTTATAGTAATTACAATTAAGTATAGAACTTTATTGTAATTACAATTAAGCTCAAAATTATTATAATTTCCGTAATTAAATTCTAATACTTTATATAGTCACCACATGAATCTGATCAGATATATATTATCTAAGCTCCAATAATTAAATCTTATTTAGTCGACCCTAAACCACTTAATTTAATTATTAGTTTTTTTTTTAACTAAAGGCAAAAGACTAAATCTTGAAATAAATAAGATCACTGAAGCCAATAAATTTGAAATGACCGTTTTTCTTTTGAACTTATTCTCACTAATTTAAGTACTATTTTCTTAAACAGTCCTATAAACTAATTATAGATGTTAAGATTTAGCCGTCGTTAAACATTGAGCTCAAATTTTAACCTTACAACAGAAATTACTTAAGTAGTCATTCTATTCCCAACATGAATTCATGTTCTCTACTTCGATCATTCTCAAGCTTCAAACTCATCGAGATAATTGACTAATCAAATTGATATCATCAATTGATGAATTAAAGAACCATTAAAATAATAGAAATATATGTATATAACATTGTTAAGAGATTTAGATGAAATATACAGCGATCAAGTTAAATTTAATTATTCGCACTGTAATGTTATAGAATTAAATTGACATGTGGTTCATTCAATACACTCCAAGTGTACATGTATCACTTTTAACTAATTCTATGATGACGACAATCACAAATTTGAATAGTGAATCGATTAACACTAAAATTTTCCACTACAAGGTGCAAATTCTTATAAATTGATTGTGAACAAATTATTTATGATCAAAATATAAGTTGTTGCACTGTACTTTTCAATTTAAGTTCTCAACTAATATTATCACAAGTGATCACAGAGACTTTAATTCAGATGCTCAATAATAAATAAATGCAATAAATAAATAAATAAATAAAATCACAATTTATTTATTATAAATTATTATTTTATCATAGAAAAATATACTATATGGACACATAATCCAACTATACGAGAGATTACGTTTAACAATGACCTTAATAGTTTTGTCAATTAATGAAAATTGGCAGCTTTTATACATTTTGTATTTGTATAATTTTATGATTTGAAAGAAAAATCATAGAACAAATTTAGAGGAAGAAATTACTGATCCTGTTGGGTGATTAATCTCGGTTTTGGTGCCATGCTCTTGTCTAGATTTGTGTTTGTTTTTAGAAAATAAAAAGGGCTTCTAGACTTGCGAGAGCTTGATTTCTCTAACTATTTGCTTCTCCAAAAGTTAAGCTGTGTGTCCTGAGCTTTTGCGCTTGTTTGACATAATGAGAAATTTTGGTAAAATATATTATGGAATAATATTTTTTGGGAGAATGTATGATTAATAAAGAAGAAAATTTTTTTGTTTTACGTGTAATATTATTTTATTAAAAAATTTGTGACTAAAAAGAAAATAGAGAAAATTGTATTAGAATTATTATTTAGTATTGGTTTGAACAGGCTTGACTCCGATTCCCAAAAAAGGGCAACTCATTTAAACCCCTCTCCCCCACCCCACCTCATCTATTCACCAATAATTGATAGACAAGTATAATATTTTCTAAGTTGAAAATTAAATAAATTAAATACATTTAATTAATAATTTCTATGCAAATAAGTTTTAAGCAATTCAATTATCAAAAACTTATTTATTTACTTTTTTCATACAAATTTCATGCTTGCAATCAAACGCACCCTTAATATAATGGACTCTACCATAAGAGGAAAATTTTTAAATGACTGATAAAGACCCAAAAAAATCGCCCCACATTAAAGATAAATTTGAATTCGCATTAATTATCAAAGAACCATCACATATCCTATTATTTTACACAATTACCATATGCATCACTTTATGGTTTCTTTCTAAATTGGTGAACACAACTGCACACAACATATTTTTATACATTGGTGCAAAGATTTCTCAATATTGCTTGGAAAAAAATATGGATTGTATAATATGTGTCAATGTAATACAAATTTCATGTATTAGTGTGAATATGTCTATGTATTAAAGACAGATATCATAGTCTCATTAAATAACTAACATAACTTGTTAGGAAGCATTAGTTTGAGACACTGAGGACACTTTGTAGATTGACAGCCTTCACTTTGTAGAGAACGATTCCGAGGGTTTCTTGAACACTATAGTCACTATCAAACTTTACCAGTTAAAGAAACTTCTCTTAATTTTCATATTTATTTTTACACAAACGCTTTTAATTTATCCTTAAGAATTTCATTTTAGTACATTTAGCTCATCCATTTTGTTTTTATAATTATATCACAAATGCACTATTTGTCAACAAATATAAGCACCATTTAACATAACCTATACGTACTAATCGTTAGCACACAAAAATCTTTATTCAAATTATAGCTAACTCTCTATCCTACCAAGTGACAAATTATGCAGAATAAATCTAGAGTACTCCAATTACAAAATTATAAATTATTTAGCTACATTTCTAATAACACTTAATTCCACAATTCTAACTGTAAGTACTTCCAATACCTAATGCATTCTGTTGGGTTTTGATACCTAATAAATCCTGGTGATGATTTAAAACAGCTAACAGAAAATTTATCGATACCATAGGTTTGGCTCGACTCGAAAACTACCTATAGTTTTGGATGGCCCAAGTTTGGGTTGGATGGTTTTTGGTTAGTTGAACCATTTAGTGGTAAGTATGGACTTGTCCATTAGTTTAGGTTAAGTGGCAACCCATTTGCATAAGTCTTGGCCTAATTGAGTGACCTAAGTGGTTTGGCTTTATATTCATTTCTCCTCTTCAGCAGCCAGTTTTATGGGCTGTGTGTGTAATGCATGAGAGAGAGAGAGAGAGAGAGGGCGTCTTCCTTGATTTTCTCCTTCCTTTGTAGATTGCATATACCACCACCATAGGCTCTTTTGTGGAGTAAAACTTGTGGCAACCAAGTATGGACATTTTGGGTCGAGCTAAGATCGTGTGGTATTCGTTTAGTTTTTTCTGAACCCGAAATCAAAATTTCTCAAGGGATTTCCGCGACACATTCGACAGAGGATCAAGATTCAACATTTACTTCACTCAACTTAATTCCACCTGCCCTAAAGCCTTGCATATAGCTTCGCAATCAACAATCATAACCGATTTAACATCCCTAAAGCAACACTTACGGGCAACTTACACACAATGCACCTGGTGCACACTAGTGATATTTTAATAAATAAATGTTGATCTTCTAAATATTGACTTTTAATTAAGAAATTATAACTTTTTAAAAATTTAAATTAGCTAAACAATGTATTTGAATGGAGAATCTCCTCATAGTTACTGGAATGCTGAACCAGATTATTTCAACTTTTTTCAGGATTCATTGGTGAGTACAGAAGAGAGATGGAAAATAAACCATAAAATGCTTTATACTCAGGATAAAATTAGATTACGTTTCAAGCCTTTTACGAACCTCGCTCAAGTTTTGGCAACAAGAATCTTTCAAATCTCATTTTTTCCTATATAAAAATTTAATATACATCCCTCCACGGCCTCTTACTGGGCTTCCCAGTTGTCCATATATACAGTTAGATTGCAATGGATTTTTCTTGTACCAGTGCTACTAGTCCTTCACCAGGTGCAGATGCTGAAGAAGAGGTGACTTCGGGTTCCGAAAGAAATATTCAATGTGTTTGATCTAAAACAATCCAATGAAAGGTGAATAATAATGAGCTGACCAAAAGTGTAATGCCCCAAATTCTTGTAAGTCGATGGGTTGTTTTTAAAAAAAAAAAAAAAAAAAAAACGAAAAAGAAAAAGAAAAAATATGAATTCTATAACATTAACCCAAAAAAATAAGTAAACAAAAAAAATTTTAGAGTTCGAACAATATTTAATAAGTAACGGGAGATCTTAATATTTGACCATACATACTTAGACAAATATAATACAAATTGATTTTTGAAAGCATTTTGAGAAGCAGGAAAAAAATTTCATGTTGCGCAGTAGTGTAAAGAAAAAACAAATGACCTGGCGAATGTCGACCAAAATTTATTAAAATTTAACAACGACTACATAATCCATATATGTACAACATAAAATAAAAAAAATGGGGTCTCGACGTTGATGTTTGAAACACAAAAAATAATTTTCAACCATGCTGGCCTGTATTTTCGAATTCCGATACAGTTTACTAAACAGGCATAGCTATTCTCTAGGTAAAAATTTCAAGGTGATTTCAAAGATTAATATTAGAAGACTCATAAACTTTTCAAATCCCACCAATTTCAATTTTAAAACATGCACTAGGTTGTTGTGCTATTTTTAAGTAGGATGATAGATTCTGAAATTTCGATTCAGCAAACTATTAGACTTCACACATGGTCTACCTGACATTTCTAAATTACAGTTGACTCGGATTGTATAAAAATTAGATGAAATGGCCATTTAAACATTTTTAAAAGTATCATCTATGTTTTCACAAATATTTAAGAGCACTTGTTAACGTGGAATTTTACGAGAAAGTTTAAGAGCACTCCTTATCATCGAGCACTTGCCACTACCATGCCTCGAGTTAACTTGCACATTTTAGTAGGGGATGAGTACGACAAGTAATAATCAGTAGGAAACAATTAAATGAATGATGTAAAGAACATATTTTTCAAAAATGCAAACTTTGGTTATTTGTGTCACCATTAATTTTCAAAGCAAACTGGTGATCATGCATTTACTTATTCCGAGATTTTGATAACCCATTTCAAGTACCAAAAATAATTCTCTTCTTATCTTATTCGAACCATCGAAGGGTTCTTCCTTTTTCTCATTAGTAACACAATAACACCTTTAATGCAATCGAAAAAATATAATTTTGCTTCACTTACAAAAGTGCTGAAAATTTTAAGTGTACATAAACATGACAACACTAGTCGAAGGGGGTTAAGGTTTCCAACTGCAATGAGAGTGGCATTTGGATAGTTTACAAAAGGTCATTTAAATGATAAGGTAAGTGGGGAGTGGTTAGGGCACATAGTTAGGCATGAGATATGAACCAGAATAATGTGCAGTTTTCTGGCTTGAAAATGCTGAATTTGGAGTTGTATCTTATTGTTTAAGGGCTGTTTGGTACTATACAGTAAGTGTATCATATCTTAACTTTAAGAACTTAATATAGTCCGCAATTAATACAGAATGTGTCATCACAAACAATGCAAGCAAGCCAAAAAATAAATAAAATTTGCCATTTAAATGAGAATTCAACACCTTACAATAACTATAAGACAAGTGAGCACAACATTACCATCGTGACCAAAACTTTAATTCGGGGGTAGCGAGGTAGTAATATAACCTAAATCATTTTTGAGTTTTACAAGAAAATTTCTAGTAAAACGAGAAAAAAAATAAAAAAATATTTCTGCTCGCTCCATGGATTATCACGAAAAAATCTTGAAATGCATTATTTGTCAACGTACACAAGCAACATATTAATATAACCTATACTTGCTAATCAAGATGTAGACACAAATTAGCACACAAAACTTTATACAAATTAGAGTTAACTTTCAATTTTACTAGGTAAAAAATTATGCGCCATATATCCAGAGGTTTGCTGTCGTGGAAATCTCACGATAAGTCTTGATTTCGGGCTCAGGAAACAATCAAACGAACACCGGTTTACCTCGGCTCGACCTCAAAACTCTCCATCACCTTGGACTGCCTGAACTCTCTCAAACTCTACAAAGGAGAATGGATGGTGGTGGTGATAGGGAGAAGAAGAAACAACAATTAATGGTGGACTCACTCCAACAATCACCAAGCCGGCTTCTTCCTCACCTCTCTCGGCCCTCTCTTCCTCTCTCAACACACACCCACATACCACCATGAAACGGTCGGGAATATATGGATATATATAGCATATGTTAGACACACAACTTGGGCCAAAGACTTGTGCAAATGGGCTACTTAAAACCTAAACTAATGGGCTACCTAATAATCTATAACCCACAATCTAATAACCAAACTACTACTTGGACCATCTTGGATCATCCATAAGTTTAGGTTATTTCCGAGTCGAGCCAAATCTATGGTGTCGATAAATAATCTGACAATTATTTTAAACCATCGCCCGAATTATTGGATATCAAAATCCAACTCCACCTTGATGCCCAATAATTTGCAAGCAAACGAAATACAAAGTTTATATTTGCACAATCAAGGTAATCCAATAAAATTGGAATCACAGACCTGACCTCATGTTTCCAATCTGAAACACATACCGTACATGCTCCATGTAATCACTAGGGCTAAGGTCCAAAAAATACCTAAGTAGGAACAAGTATTTACAGTGAACAAATAATCATGCGATGAAGATATTATATAGGATAGTACACAAATCCTTTCAATATCACGTTTACACAGAACCACAAATTAACACCAAGCTAATCAACACATGGTCAAACACATATGCAACAAATGCATAAATGACCTCCGAAAAGATCTCACCACACCTATCCTATCCCACTTCGTGTTACTCCCACCTCGAGAACACATATCTCCTCTCATCGCCCATCATGCTCACTAGATGATCACTCAACTCATGTCTAACTGGTAAGTTACAATAGATCATAAGCTTTTGGGATAATCCTCTATCACCATATTACTTCTCCCAACCTACGTGGATAATGGGTCTCCACCTTACAGAAGTGATAGAAGTGTCTCTCTCACACTCTACCTGATTAAGGCCTCTTTTCAAATAAAGGATTCCAGCATTTCATCACCTTTCCACTAATGATCCAAATGTCACATCCACATCCCTCGGTGCAAACCACAAAGTATCCCTAGGCATCTATACTCCACCTTACCAAAAGACATCCTCACTAGAGCATCACAAACTCACTATGGCAAATCAATACATTTCGAGGACCACAAAGGTTAGGGCTCAATTTAAATTGACTAGCACACCACAAGATTACTCCAATCACTAATGCTCCAGAATCCACAAAGGAGAGGGTGAAGGTGGCATTGACAAAGGAAATAGAAGAAAAGAGCTGGTTATTTCACTACGCTCACAAATAAGGTTCACAAAGAGAAAGAAGATAACCCTAACATAGTTTCACAAACCACACATTCTCATAAAGATAAAGGAGAAAACGGTTGCCCATCTTTCTTCTCACTAGCATACTCTCACACCACTCACAAACCAAACAAAGTACGCCACAAATCTCAACTCACTATGCATGTAAACACATTAAACAAAGTAATAAAATCACTTTAATTCATACAACTACACACATCAAACATATTGTAAGTGTAATATATCGACATTGCAACAGAATTAAGTGTCACATACATGCAGAAAAGACTACACACAGATGCAATGCAGTAACCAAGTTTACTCTTCAATAAACCTCACACGGGCCATCACTCGACCCTAAAGCCAATATACGCCTTACCTCTCATCTTTCCTTTTATTATCATTTCCAAGACAGTTTCTTTCACCATGTCTAAATTTTACCACAGTTAAAATATATCTTATTTTTTACACTTGCCTTAGACCTAAACATGCCGTCAATACCAAATAACGGCCACAAGCAAAGTACCGACGTAATTTACACAGAATAGTTAAACAAACTTTCCTAAGGTCACATTCAATTCTAATAATGTAGAAAATATTAGTAATAGATTCACGGAGAATTTAATGCAAATAATTAACATGAAATTCCTAGGTCCAGCAACGGGCAATGGTTATCCCTTCATGGTAACCTCAAACTTACGTCACCCTATACGATGACTTCTAATGCGAAAAATAAATAATTAACATACATGATAGTTTTAACTGCAATAATAAAAGACAAAGAACATGATATCGAGCGGACCATGTTTGAAGGTGCGTAAATATTAGGACATGCTAATTCACCGCTTTAGGAATATCACTCTCCATATCAAAGCTTTCAGCAACCGCGACAACACAAAATGACATCCGAACGTCCAAGGACAAAATCATCCAACTTTCACTGTATTACTCCAAACTAAAATTCGAAAACACCACTGGGTCCATCACATCATCAGCAACATCCTGTCTAAAGACATCATCATCGGATTCTACACGACGCGTTGCGCTCCGGCTATGACGTTGGCCTCGTGCCACCCTGCCTGAACCGCCTCGGTCTGCACAATCTAATGGTGGTGTCTGTTTCTCCTAACGCTTTTTTGTTTCACTGAAAAATGAAAAAAAAATAGATTTAAGCAAAAAATTTCAAAGTTTCAGAATTCTGTCTAGTTTTTTTGCCCGTTTAATATTTAATTGTCTGTAATAACACTTAAAACCACAAATCCATCCATAAGTACTTCCATTACATAAAGCATCTGACAGAGGATCAAGGTTCGACATTTACTTCATCCACCTTAATTCTAGCTGCCCTAAACTCATCCATATAGCTTTGTAATAAACAATTATAGTTAAGTTAACCTCACTAAATCAATACGTAGTGGCAATTAACTCACGTGCAATGCATAAGTTTTTATTTATTTAGTTCCAGTATCAGTTCTGAGGGTTTGTGTAACAAAAACAGTCCTCTTTCGGTTGTGTGGTTTTGCAAGGATGCTGAAGAGCTACTTTGAGCATCTACCTCTGGTCTTGGAGATGTTGGTCAATCTGGAAAGTCTAAATTACTTGTGAATAGGGATACAATTGATGTGAGAATGAAGAGAATTATAATGTAAATTCATCAAAAAAATATTTCAATATTTTGATCAGATCAACCAGCAAAGGAGTCCGGATGTCACCAAGCAAGGATGTGAGGAATGAAGAGAATTATAATGTGAATTCATCAAAAAATATTACAATATTTTATCAGATCAACCAGTAAAGGAGTATGGATATCACCAAGCAAGGATGTGCGAATATTCCATACGTGAAGAGAAGGGATATGAAACCCAATTTGATAATTTTTATTGTTGAGTAGGAGAAAGAAGTAAATTAAATTAGAGTTGTTTAGTGAATTTTATATGATGTATATTTTTTAGAGGATAACGTTATTCATTTACATGTCACCACACTGTACTTCTCAACTTAAGTACTCAACTGATATTATCATAAGTGATCACAGACACTTTAATTCGCATGCACAATAATAAATAAATGCAAATAAATAAAATCACAATCTATGTATTATAAACTATTATTTTATCATGACAAAATATATTATATGGGCACACATTCCAACTGCATGTGTGATTATGTTTAACAATGACCTTAGTACTTTTGTCAATTAATGAAATTTGGCAGCTTTTATACATTTTGCATGTGTATAATTTTATGATTTGTGTTGACATACAAAAAGTTCAACCCAAGTCGAATAGCCCAAGGAATGAAGCCCAACTGGAAGATCCCCAAAATCAAATAGCCCAAAGAACGACCCAATCAGGCAATACAGGATAAAGGCCCAAATAGGGAAGCTCATGAACGCGATAATACCATCGCCCAAGGTTGCAAGTCGCCCAAGATTTGAGCGAATGAATTGCCATGCAGTCGCCCAGAGCTGTGACCCTACTCTCGCCCAAACATTCGAGTCGCCCAGCATCTTAGCAAACATAAGATGTTATGGTTATCCAAAAGTGCAGTTAATGAAGCAGTTATTGGGTAGTCCTTTCACGTTCCACGATTCAAGGAATTCAATTGAAGATGGTTGAACGACAAAAAGTAATGGCAGCAGTTAGAGAAGGCAGTTCCATGACAAGTTGGCCACTACGAGGAAAGTGGGCAGTTATATAGCGATCAAGCAGTTTTTAAGCAGTTGATCACGAAGAGATCATCTAGGGAGTATAAAAGGAAGAAAAGACATAATGTAAAAGACCCCGAATCAAACACTCTCAAACAGAGAATATGTAAATTTAAATTTCTTAGTTTAGATTTAAAACACTTCTTTTTCAGTAACTCGTGTGCTTGCGCCCCTTGGAGGCATTCTATTTTTATTTTCCAATTGTAAAGTCATCGTTAATAAAAATACCCCTTTTTGAGACTTTGTCTCAAGAGGTTTGTCTCTTACACAATCATCCGATCCCTTTTTAATTGTTAGTGACTAACCCGCGCGAAATAATTTGGCACGCCCAATGGGACAGTGGTGTTTGGTGTTGAAGATACAAAAGGTAAAACAATATGCCTCAGAGATCCGATAAGGAAGCAGCAAGTCAGGGAGGAGTCCAGTCTGTGATCGAGCAATATAAGGAGCAGCATAGCTCTCCATGAACACATGGACAGAATCAAAGTAGTAACAGTCGTTACGATTTAATGGCAGAGTTGAGTCCTCGAACTATGCGTGCACTGCTTGGAGAACTCACTCAAGATGTCGTTGAACAGGTAAATCTTCGAAATATTCATAATATGGAAAGATTTACCCAGAATGAGAATGCACATTATGACAACATGGCCAAACAACTGAATACTTTGAATGAAATAACGAATAAGTTAGTAGGCCAAATTTGTCAATCAGTTACGCCTCTTGCAAACCACTTTCAAACTAGGACAATTGTGGGACATAATCCCCCAGTCCTAAATCCAAGTCAAGGGGTAGAACCAAATTTCGGTCCCTCTACTTCAAACCAAGGGGATGGTGTAATGTCAAATCAGAATAATGGTAGTGGTACGCCTAACTTGGGGGGTAATTTAAATGTAAAAGATAATGTCCTAAATAATGGGCAGAATACCCCACGTGTTAATAAGGGAATAAATGTTCAGGCTAATGGTAACAGTGGCCCAAATTATGATAACTTTATTCCCAATCAAGGACCAAATATCAGGCTTCAAGCAAATCAACCGGTCAACCAACCTGTAGGGATTCTATATGACCCCAACGTCATGTTGAAGAATCAGATTATGGAAATCGTACAGGACCAGATGGCTTTTGGGGTACGTTCTGTCATTAGGCCGACTTACACAAAGCCATATCCTGATTGGATAGACCAAGCATATCCATGGCCTAAAGGGTATAAAGTGCCATAATTATCACTGTTTACAGTTTAGGGGAGGTGTCTACTTTAGAACACATAGGACGATTCACACTGCAAAGTGGTGACGTAACTGATTATCATAAAATGAGGCTTTTCCCTAGTTCATTAACAGGAGTAGCTTTCTCCTGGTTCATCAATTTGCCAGCGAATTCTGTCCAAACATGGCAACAATTGGAACAATTATTCCACGCTCAGTTTTATAAGACTGAGTCTGAAGTTACTTTGGCTGATTTGGTGAACCTACGTCAAATGCCAAACGAATGGGCAGAAGGTTTCCTCCAAAGGTTCAAGACAGCAAGAACTAAATGTTTTGTACCTCTGCCCGAAAAAGAATTTGTCAAAATCGCTCAAGGTTGTTTGAGCTTTGATTTGAAAAAGAAATTCCAAGACAAGGAATTTCCTGACCTTTTCCAATTGAGCGCGAACGTGATTAGGTATGAATGATTGATAAGAGAAGAAGAGCAGATAAAAAATTCTAGCAAGGGGGCTTATTATGGATACCCAAATTTTGATGTTCATACCATCAATAACGAGTTATATGATCAGACCGAAATGTGTTTGGCCGAATTAGTCGAAGGAGACACGTATACTTGTCCTGTAATGGCTAAGCCTAGACCGTCGGGCAAGGATGAGCCTATGAAAGATGAAAACGTAAAAGCTAGAACGTTCTTGTTTGATGTAACCAAAGCTGACCTTATATTTGATAAATTATATAAGGATAAGCAGATAAAGCTGAGCGATAAGCATAAATTGCCAAACCCTGAACAAATTAAGGGTAAAAAATATTGAAAGTGGCATAATGCATGGTCACATTTGACTAACAATTGCTTGGTTTTTCGCTATGTATTACAGGATGCCATTGAATCAGGACGAATTACGTTCGATGATAAGAAGAAGATGGCAGTGGATGAAAATCCTTTTCCACAGCCACTTGGAGTGAATATGGCAACGTCTGGTTTCAAAAATAAGTTGCCAAAATTTAAATTGGTTATAGATGATGGAGAAGAAGACCCTGGACCACATCCCAGTGTCTTTGAGCGTATTAAAGGGAAGGAGCCAAAAAAGGATGAAGACGTCTTGTGTGCAAGATGTAAAAGAGAAGTGAGTGGGAATGCGGATAAACCAAGGATATGGCAGCATCCCCATCGCCCTACTTTCTTCCCAAACGCTCAGCCTGGTAGAGGGCGAGGTACATCGTTCTACAAGGGACCGCCTTTTGAGAGGCAATTCAGGCCAGTAAATAATGGGAGAACATTCAGGCTGCAACCTCGCCGATCAAATGTATGGCATTCATTCCAGTATAATGCAGGAAAGGCAATACCCTTCGACGAGATGACTAGAACCCAACAAAGGCGTTTCCAATGAAATTATGGACGAATGATGAGGCAACAACAGGAAGTGCCACGTCCTAAGGCACCTAAACTACTCGAGGTAGCCAATCAAAATGTTCTCAAAGATAGTGAAGAGACTGGTACAGATGAATCAATGAAAGAGTTGCCAGAAACTTCTTCTGGGAGATCGAAATTTGAACGAGACAGAAGGGATGGAGAAGATCCAGATCAGCCCCTTACTATTTAGTTCAGTACGTTACCTCCTGTTGTGGCTAATAACTATTTACTAGCCAATGAGTTCAAGAATAAAGAGAAAGAAGAAGAAGAAAGAGAGGATAACGAAGGAGAAGTATGCGTGCTGGAATAGGAAGAATGCCAGACTTCTAGAGAGGCCTACAATGGTGAGGAAGATGATGGTATGACAGACATTGAAGAGGAAATCGACCTAGAAGTAGAAAGAAGAAGGAGAGGAGTATCGTACAATACTCTGTTGAAGCAACTACATCGAGAGGGAGTTCGTGAAGTGGATTATTGGGAGAACCATCTGGGCGTTCTTTCGATTTTTACGTGCTGTACGGGATACCCAAAAGGAAGAAGAGAGTATCTCGCTCTGAAAAGTATGGATCACCTCCAAGAATAATGTCTCCTCCCATGGGTTGGGTAACGGACGAGGAAGCATCAGAAAACAGTAAAAAGGAAATTCAGGAGACAGAGGCTCAGTGCGATATGCTACACGTTGACTTATCACAAAAGGATAACTCGATAGAGAACAAGCAGGAAGTAGAAATAGAGGCTGCCGACAAGGTTATTTTTAAACGGCCAGCCATGAAATTGACTAAACACTTGAGGTCGTTGTACGTTAAAGCTCTAGTTAACGACATACTTGTAGCAAAAGTGCTTGTCGATAATAGAGCAGCTATAAACACCATTACATCTAGGATAATGAGAAAATTTGCAAAGACAGAAGGGGATATGATTCCAACAGAAGTCATCCTAACAAGTTTCAATGGACGAGCAACTGCAGCTAAGGGAGTTATGCCATTGGACATAACTATAGGTACAACTACTAGGACCACAGTCTTCTTTATAATAGATGGTCCTACTAGTTACAACGTGTTACTAAGAAGAGATTGGATACACGGAAGTCGTTGTATACTCTCATCGCTCTATCAATGCCTGGTTTTTTGGAATAACAAGGGTGAAGCAGAGGTGGTGCAGGTCGATCATAGGCCTTTTGTCGCAGAAGCAAACTCAGTGGAAAGGTTCATGTACGAAGGAAACTATAGACTTGTCAGGGTAGTCCAAGATGGGCAAGAAACTCAGATTGTCGCGCAGAGTGAAGAGCCATTTTTAGTAGACGCACTTACTGAAATGTTCAGTCACATGAGGCCAAATATAGTGGCCCTAGAAGAGCCAGTAATTGGAAAAAGAATAATCAAGGAGTCCTGAATGAGTTCGAAGCAACAAAAGCAAATGGCCGATATTCAGGCCTTCAAAGCCAAATTAATAGCTTTCAATAAAGAATGCAAGGACAAGACGAAAGAAGAGGCAGCCCTGAAAGCGTTGAAAGACAAATTAGCAGTATTCGAATTGGAACAAAGTATTAGCCGAGAAGTCAACAATGTGGATTGTTTAGAAGAAGAAGTGCTTACAAGGGAGCTGAACGATGAAGTAATGCGAATCATAAAGCCTGGATATGCTCAAGCACAGAACCCTCTGATTAAAGTAAATATTGACAATGAAAGAGAAGATCGTCCAACATTCATCAGCCAGATACTCGATCAAGAGGTTTGGGATAAATTAATCGCTTTGTTAAAGGAGTATAAAGATTGTTTTGCTTGGAAATATGAACAAATGCCTGGTTTAGATAGAGATTTGGTGGAACATAGATTACCAACTAAGCCTAATTTTAAACCTTATAGGCAACCTCCCAGATGTTTTGCTCCTAATGTACTCCCTGAGATTAAGAAAGAGATAGAGCGATTATTAAAAGCAGGCTTTCTTAGAACGGCCAGGTATGTCGAATGGTTGTCCAATATTGTGCGAGTACTAAAAAAGAATGGTAAACTGAGGGTGTGCATAGACTTTAGGAATTTAAACATAGCCACACCCAAAGATGAGTATCCAATGCCCACGGTAGATTCTTTAGTAGACTCAACTGTCGGACACGTCATGTATTCTTTCATGGATGGGTATTCAGGATACAATTAAATTTATATAGCTGAGAAAGACATACACAAAACTGCCTTTAGATGCCCTAGGTCTCTAGGATGTTTTGAATGGGTAGTCATGCCTTTCGGCCTGAAAAATGCAGGAGCAACTTATCAAAGGGCAATGAATTTAATTTTTCATGATATGATAGGCAAGTTTGTAGAAGTGTATGTAGATGATATAGTGGTCAAATCCATTAAAGAAGAGGACCGTTTCGAACAGTTAAGATGTTCATTTGAGCGAATGAAGCAATATAAGCTAAAGTTGAATCCCTTGAAATGTGCATTTTGTGTTAATGCGGGGAACTTTCTTGGTTTCTTGGTACACAAAAGAGGGATTGAACTTGATAAAAATAAAGCGAAGGCCATTTTAAAGGCCAAACCACCTAGCAATAAAAAAGAATTGCAAAGATTTCCAGGCCAAGTAAATTTTTTAAGACGCTTTATTTCTAACTGTGCAAGGCGAACTAAAGTCTTTTCGCCGCTTTTAAAGCTGAAAAATCAGGACGAATTCGTCTGGAAAGAAGAATATCAAAAGGCTTTTGAAAGCCTAAAGACATATTTATCAAGTCCACCAGTGGTGGTGTCACCAATCCAAGGACGGCCAATGAAAGTGTATGTATCGGCTGAAAAAGAATCAATGCTGAAATGGTCGCGCAAGAAGACCAATTTGGTGAAGAGATGGCGATTTACTACTTGAGTAGACGGTTAACAAAATGTGAATGTAATTAGTCTGCTATCGAAAAATTATGTCTTGCATTGTATTTCACATGTACAAAATTAAGGGCTTATTTACGGCCCGTAACCATTTACTTGATTTCTAGAGTAACTTTGACTAAGTATATGTTCTCTCGCCCTATTTTACACCAAAGGGTAGGCTTTTGGACGTTAGCTTTATCAGAATTCGAAATACAATACATACCCCAAAAGGCAGCCAAAACTCAGGTTTTGGCTAACTTTCTAGCCGATCATCCATGCATTGACATGCCTGAAGAAATTGAATTAGAAATCAATTCGTTCAAGCTAAAACCTTGGGTGTTGTATTTCGATGGGTCAAAAACCTCTAAAGGTGCAGGAGTAGGAGTAGCATTGATAAATCTTTTAGGTATTTGCTACAAGTTCGCATTCACTTTGGATAGGATGTGCACCAACAATCAGGCCGAATATGAAGCCTTAATCGTGGGCCTAGAACTAATGATAGCTATGGGGGTAAAAAATGTAAACATTAGAGGCGATTCTCAATTGGTAATTCACCAACTGATTGGTGATTTTAAATGCCAAAGTGATTCCATCATGAGTCAATAAGAAATCGCCCAAGAGTTATTAGAAGAATTTGACCAAGTAGAACTTGAATGCGTTAATAGGATATACAATGACGTGGCAAATGAGTTGGCCCAGATTGCCTCAGGGTACTCAAAGGTTTTAAATTGGAAGTCTACTTGTGAGTATGGAACAATATTGCCCGTGATCCAAAGAAGGGTGAGAAGGATTGAACTTCATTGCATACAAGATGGAGATGCAATGGATTGGAGGGCAGAGATTAAAGAGTTCCTTAAAAAACCTAATAAAAGAGATAGTAGAAAAATAAAGTTGCGTTTGCTAAACTATGCACTGATAGATGAAGAGTTGTTCAAGAAACGCTCTGATGGTATACTGCTAAAATGTGTAAGTTTGCAAGAAGCCAGGACGATCATGGTTGAAGGGCACGAAGGGATATGTGGAGCTCATCAAGCTGGCCAAAGGATGAGATGATTAATTATTAGGAGTGGATATTTTTGGCCAAAGATGAGAGAATTATGCGTTCAGTATGCAAAGAGTTATTTAGCATGTCAAAAGCATGGTCCAATACAAATGGCGCCAGCACGAGAGATGGCACCTATTATTAAACCTTGGCCGTTCAAGGGTTGGGCGATAGACCTGATAGGGAAGATTTATCCCCCATCGTCCAAGCAACATACTTTTGTTATAGTTGCAACCGATTATTTCACTAAGTGGGTAGAGGCGGTACCTTTAAAGGAGAACACCCAGAAGAATGTCATAGAATTTATCCGTGATCACATCATTTATAGATTTGGAATTCCACAAACTTTGATGGTAGATCACGAGACATCTTTAAATGGGGATCAAGTGAATAAATTCTTGAGCGAGTTTGGAGTTAAATTAGTAAACTCCACACTAGATTACGCTCAATCCAACGGGCAAGCAGAATCTTCTAATAAGATTCTAAAAAATATCATAAGAAAAATGATAGATGAAAATGCCAGAAATTGGCACGAATGTCTGAACAAAGCCTTATGGGCTTATAGGACGTCGCCTCGATCAAGTACCAAAATTACTGATTTCCAACTTACTTATGGACAAGAGGCCATTTTGCCTATGGAAATCAATGTGCAATCGATCAGAGTGTGTTTGCAACATAAGTTAAGTGATGATGAGTATACCGAATCACTAGTTCAAAACTTATTAGAGTTGGACGAATTAAAGTTAGACGTCTTAGATAGATTGCAAGTTCAAAAACGAAGAATGGCTAAATTTTATAATAAAAAAGTGATAGCCAAGTCGTTCAGCCTCGGTGAACTGATTTGGAAAACAGTACTCCCTTTGGATAGCAAAGATCCAAAGTATGACAAATGGTCTCCCAATTGGGAAGGACCATATAAAGTGAATAATGTATTGCCTAATGGAGCCTATCATTTGGAAGATTTAGACGGCACCAAGTACATGAGGTTCATTAATGGCAAATATTTGAAAAAGTATGTTCCTTCCTTATGGGAAAGTGAACAAATAAAAGCGTAACCAAATCGCATTGAATGATCGTAGAGTAAAAAAGGCCAGAGCGAAATACGTTCAAATAAATTCCTTTATTATCAAATGTTCATTACAAAGCTGCGAAATACAAGATGCTAAATGCTCTATAAACTACAATTAAGAACAAACTAATCTCCCGGTCGATCACCAAGTAAGAGGATGTACAGGTCTTGATCGCCATCCTGATCGCACTGCTGCAAGGGTAAGCAGGGAGGCCGAGAAGCACTCTCAGCAAGCAGAAAGGAAGATGAAGCGCCCTCACATCGCCTTCCTAAATGCATCGCTGCAACGACGGGCAAGGAGGCTGAGAAGCACTCTCGGCAAGCAAGGTGGCCTGCAAGCACCCCAAAAATTATCTTCCATCATTAAACTCCTTATAGGAACGGAGACAATAGGAAGAGCTTTGCTACTGGCCAAAGAATATTTCCTATATCTCCCATACCAAAGGTAACATCAAGAAAGATGGCAAAGTGGGCGGATCAGATGATCCATTTCCATGGAAAACGAAAGTTTTGGATTGATTGTCAAAAATGCCAAGCAATGGCAGCAAATTGGTTTGTTGAAGAAGAAAATGGAAATGAAGATGGAAAGTATGAAGTATACGTGCATTTATAGGGAGGTGAAAGTGAAAAGACAGAATATGATGTGCATTTATAGGGGGTGAAGGTGAAAAGACAGAATATGAGCAGCCATATTCGTGTCTAGTAAATGGGATTAAGTGGCCCAAAGTCGAGTAGAAATATCAAGAGAAAATTTGCAAAAATTTTAGCATAAAGCAGTTAAATGTCTGAGCGATTGATGATTAAAAGACGAACGTCAATAAATACACAAGAGGCTAAAATAGTTATTCATTAACAATGATGGCTGATGTTATATCAGTACAAGGTTACAAAGGGAAAGTCAATACGAAATTACAAAAAGAAAAAGTTAAGGCATTATATGTCTTAATTACAATTCGCCCCATATCAAACGAATTCTTTTCCTAAGTCTCCCCCAGTCCTCGCTCTGCCGAGAAGAAGTGATATTCAATTCAGCCACAACATCATCATCAACTGCCAACTTCTTGTACTGCTCGACCAAAGACTTAGTTCGCTCAATTCCTTGGGAGGCATTACACTTTTTAGCAACCATTCTCGTCTTGCAGTCGTCCATCTTGGTTTGAAGCTCCTTCATCTGAGCAGCCAAACTAGTCATCAAGGAGTCTTCAATCATGACTTCGGAGGAGATTTCTTTCAACTCGTCCTCAGCTTTGTTGATCTTCAAAAGCAAAGACTCTTTTTCAGATACGGCACGAAGACATTGGGTACTTTTGGCCTTCAGTTCAACATTCTTGGCCAGCAAGGAGAGGACCTCGGAATGGACAACTTTCAACGTCGCTTTAAAATCAGCAGAAAGATTGAGCGACAGAAGTGTCAGTGCTTGCTCCAATTTCACATTCAAATGCTCAAGCTTATCCTTATGCTTGGCAACACTAGCCTTACCGATATCCATATCCATGAAGGACACATACTCAAATATCGACTACTTGAGGAACTTCATATCTTCCTCTGAAGAAGCAAAAGGACAACTGGTTGAAGCAGGGCGAGATGTCTTGACTTGCCCCCAGAAAGTGAACAAGTCTTGAATGGAACGCACAATTTTATCAGCATCCTGCAAAGAAAATCGCCAATATTGAAGGTTTCCACTACACTAAACAAAGTGGAGGTAAAGGTGAAGCAAAGATTACCTCATCAGCAATCTTGGAAGGTGGCATATCCCCAACCAAATTTGCCACCTGTGGCTCCACCATTCGTGAGGACTTCCCCTTGTCTAAACGAGAAGACCTTGCCGCAACGGGCAGACTCATGGGAGCATCTGCAGAACTCAAAAGGTAACAAATCAAAACCAATAGCACAAGCAAAGGTAAAGCGTCAAAAAATGAATTACCTTCTGTTTCGACATTTGGGGGGTCAACGCCTTGGGAAGAAGGTGGCTCGTCCATTAGTTGTGATGAAGATTCTGGGACTGAAGATTTCTCTTTAAGCATAGTCCTTTCATCAATTGGTTTGGACGAAGTAGCTCCAGCAGAGGATGATGGAGCAGGAGCTGCCAACACCAAAGCTTTCAAGGGAGAGGTTGAACTTTTCTGAAAAGTCCAAATAAATTATCAGCACATAGAAAAGTTTCAAGTATGGAAATGTATGCTTATGAGTAAACCAATTTAATTACCTTCCTCCTGACGATGAGAGGGGTATCATCATCATCATCAGCATCATCTTCCAAAATGGGAGACGTTGAGGCTGGTTGTTTGCGGCTTGGGGCACTTTTAGCTGCAATGGGCTTGGCAGGAAGAGAAGTCGATGGACGGGCAGATTGTTTAGCACGAGCAGAGGAAGAGGGACTCCTAATGGATACAGGAGTGACCAAGACAGGAGAAGTGGAAGAAATATTTGGCTAGTCCAGTGAATGGAAAGCACGATTGGCATCAGTCGCAAACAATCTGCGCTTCACTGACGGCCAGAGTCGTTCAAAAAGGGGATGGATGGCACGGCTAGGATTGAAGGGGGCTAATGAAAAGTTGCTTGTCAAAAGAATATTGCGAGCATTTATAGCCTCTGCCTCTGCCTTATTAATGGTGTGGAAGCGGTCTATCAAATTCCTTGAATAGCAAGGAGGAACGGGCCAAGTTTGGCCAAAACTAAGTTGGCGAGCAAAAAATTGGGGAGCATATATTTCTACCCCAGCTTTGGCATTGGTCCCAGTCAAAATATCATAGAACAACTCCCTCCCGGTCAAAAACTGAATCCAAACGAACAAGGAAGTGTTCGCACTATCCAGAGTGGATGGAGGTTGCACATAATCTGGAGTCAAAAAAGGAGGAAAAGGAAAGAAGGAAGGGATTGAATCCAAAGTATAAAAGAACGAAAAAATGTCCCTTCTGGACATATTTACAAGAGTCAGGGGATCAATGGCTAGCCCATAGCAGCTAGCAGAAGGACTAGAAAAAGATGGAGCACCAAGCGATGGAAAATAGGCTCTCAACCACATTTAAGTGAACCAAAGAGGTCCACTGCCAGTGGGAGATGCACCATTCTTCAATTGGGATTGAAGAGAAGCCATGCCTCTATAGAGGGCAGCTAAAAAGAAAGAACACAAATTCAGAGGCCTACCACGCGCCAATTCGTGCGCTATGGGTAAATAACTCATGGAGGGCTTTATGCTTGGCACACACAAAATATATTTACAAAGCCAAATCAGAAGAAGGGCCACTCGCTCAGTATGGAAAGGCTCAGCGCTCGAGTGGTTATGAAGGGTTTGCAGACTTGAATAAGAGTCGGTGAGGCCTCTATCAAATTTTGGGACGACACCAGAAATCAAAATACCAAGGAAAATGGTATCGCCCAAAGGTGGTAGATTTACTAGGGCCCCAACATCCCTTAAGGTAATGGACATGGGACCAAGAGGAAAAACAAAAGTATTATACTGAGAAGACCAAAAACTTAAAGCGATTGGAAAAAGTGCTGGGTCAAAAATAGGGAGTTGAAGAGAGATTTCTAACAAATCAGAAATCTTAGCATTATCAAAAATTGTCTTAGTAGGACGATGGTCCACAAGGCGAGCATGCCATCTATGGAAAACGACATGAGATTTAGGCCAAGTGCGAATACCTCTTTCGCAAAATGGCCCCAGCGACAAAGAATTTAGAAACGGAAGGCCTTGAGTACAAGGGAACAGTTGACCGATCGCCGCTTGTTCGATGGCCTCGACATTGTTGAATAAAGGACCTAATAGAACTCATTGAGTTCGACATTGGCTGGTGCAAGGAAGTTCGGAGTTATATATGGCCGAGTAAGGAGTTTCTGAAAGTCTTCGAAACTGAAGGAGTCACCAGACTGGGATTGTGAAGCAGCCATTAGGGACGAAATAGAGTTTTTCAGAGTTACGTAGCAGAGAAGCAAAGAGATGAACAGTAATATTGCGAGAGAGAAGCGCGAAAAAATGAGGCGTGATTTAGTGGTGCAATGAAATGGCGTATTTGGGGGTTATAAGGGTTTGCAAACGTCGCACCTTTTCAGGCTATGGAAGAAAACAATGATTGAAATTTTTGGGAATTTCGAATGTTGCTGGGAAACACAAAGTGAATATGGAAAAAATTAATAATTGGTATTAATTCTACCATATTGGGGGGTAATTGTTGACACACAAAAAGTTCAGCCCAAGTCGAATAGCCCAAGGAATGAAGCCCAATTGGAAGATCCCCAAAATCAAATAGCCCAAAGAACGACCCAATCAGGCAATGCAGGATAAAGGCCCAAATAGGGAAGCCCATGAACGCGGTAATACCATCGCCCAAGGTTGCAAGTCGCCCAAGATTTGAGCGAATGAATTCCCATGCAGTTGCCCAGAGCTGTGACCCTGCTCTCGCCCAAACATTCGAGTCGCCCAGCATCTTAGCAAACATAAGATGTTTTGGTTATCCAAAAGTGCAGTTAATGAAGCAGTTATTGGGTAGGCCTATCACGTTCCACGATTCAAGAAATTCAATTGAAGATGGTTAAACGACAAAAAGTAATGGCAGCAGTTAGAGAAGGCAATTCCATGACAAGTTGGCCATTACGAGGAAAGTAGGCAGTTATAGAGCGATCAAGCAGTTTTTAAGCGGTTGATCACGAAGAGATCATCTAGGGAGTATAAAATGAAGAAAAGACATAGAGCAAACGACCCCGAATCAAACACTCTCAAACAGTTCAGAATATGTAACTTTAAATTTCTTCGTTTAGATTTAAAACACTTCTTTTTCAGTAACTCGTGTGCTTGCGCCCCTTGGAGGCATTCTATTTTTATTTTCCAATTGTAAAGTCATCGCCAATAAAAACACCCATTTTTGGGACTTTGTTTTAAGAGGTTTGTCCCTTACACAATCGTCTGATCCCTTTTTAATTGTTAGTGACTAACCCGCGTGAAACAATTTGAAAGAAAAATCATAGAACAAATTTAGAGGAAGAAATTGCCGATCCTGTTGGGCGATTAATCTCGATTTTGGTGCCATGCTCTTGTCTAGATTTGGGTTTGTTTTTAGAAAATAAAAAAGGCTTCCTGATTTGCGAGAGCTTGATTTCTCAAACCATTTGCTTCTCCAGAAAGTTAAGCTATGTGTCCTAAGCCTTTGCACTTGTTTGACATCCATTATAACGAGAGATTTTGGTAAAATGCAATATGGAATAGTAGTTTTTGGGAGAATGTATGGTGAAAAAAAGAACTTTTTTTTTATTTACGTGTAATATTATTTTATTGAAGAATGTGTCATTGAAAAAAAGAGAGAAAATTGTATTAAAATTATTATTTAGTATTGGTTTCAATAGGCTTGACTCCGATACCTAAAAAAAAAGGGCAACTCATTTATCCCCCACCCCTTCTCTCATCTACTCACCAATAATTGATGGACAAATATGAAATTTTCTAAATTGAAAATTAAATAAATCAAACATATTTAATTAATAATTTCCATGTAAATAAGTTTTAAGCAATTCAATTGTCAAAAACTTATTTATTTACTTTTTTCATACAAATTTCATGCTGGCAATCAAATACACCCTTAATCTAATGGACTCTACCATAAGAGGAAAATTTTTAAATGATTGATAAAGACCCACAAAAATAGCCCCACATTTAAGATAAATTTGAACTCACATTAATTATCGAAGGACCACCATATATCCTATTATGTTACACAATTACCTTATGCATCAGTTTATGGTTTCTTTCTAAATTGGTGAACACAATTGCACACACATATTTTTATACATTGGTGCAAAGATTTCTAAATATTGATTGGAAAAAAATATGGAATGTATAATATGGTTTCGTCGTCTCTTAACTTATGTTGTTTCTTACAAAACAATAAGTGTCAATGCAATACAAATTTCATGTATTAGTGTGAATATGTCTATGTATTAAAGACAGATATCATATTCTCATTAAATTTCCCGTTTCCTTTTCTTGTTTGTTTGGATCAAATCCGTATTTTTCTTACTTAATCTTAGACTCATTTGATTCGATGAAAAGGAAATAGTACTTAGAGCTGAGCAACGCACTTTTGATCAAGTCATTGCTACTGCCCATAAACAGGAAAATCTTGATAGAAATAACAACTATAAAGTATTCAACTAATTATCAAATTATATTATAGGTTATGCAGTGTAACATAAGTGGTTCTAAATACACAACTGCAGAAATTAAAAAAAAAAAAAAAAAAGAATAGTATCAATAACATGATATAGAATAGCACAAAAGTATTACTTGTCAAAGAACATAAGCACCATGTTAACATAACCTATACATACTAATCAAGAACTTGACCATAAAATTAGCACACAACTTTATTCAAATTAGAGTTAACTTTCAATTCTACCGTAATTCATAAAATGTATACCGTCCAATAAAGGATGATCCTCGTGGTTCTCATGAGTTAAATCCAGTCAAACATCCAGTCAAGGTGAATCAATCACATGACTTGAATGCAATATTTACTGTGTCTGTATGAGCATAAAGATGTGAAAATATAGATTGTTGATATGCTTTATTTTCTTTTCCTTAATATTTAATTCATACTTACAATCTTGATCCGAAGTTCTCATACTCATTCTCGTCGAAATATAGCACTTTTTCTATAGTGGTATTTGCAAAAGAACTTTCTTTCCTACACGAACATATATATATGTTGTGGACAGTCTTGATCGTCACACAAGAATTTCTCAGCATCTTTAACTGCCTATTAAGTTATCTCTTATCAAAACTAATTGATGTCTACTAATTAAATCCCAAAAGATTGACAGCCTTCACTTTGTAGAGAACGATTCCGATAGTTTCCTGAACACTATAGTCACTATCAAACTTTACCAGTTAAAGATACTTCTCTTGATTTTCATATTTATTTTGCTTTTAATTTATCCTTAAGAATTTCATTGTAGTACATTTTGCACATCCATTTTGTTTGTATAATTATATCACAAATGTACTATTTGTCAACAAATATAAGCAACCTTTAACATAACCTATACGTACTAATCGTTAGTACACCAAAAACTTAATTCAAATTAGAGCTAACTTTTTATCTTACCAAGTGACAAATTATGCAGAATAAATCTAGAGTACTCCAATTACAAAATTATAAATTATTTAGCTACATTTCTAATAACACATAATTCCACTAATCTAACCATAAGTACTTCCAATACCTAATGCATTCTGTTGGGTTTTGATACCCAATAAATCGTGGCAATGATTTAAAACAACTGATAGAAAATTTATCTACACCGTAGGTTTGGCTCGACTTGGAAACTACCTATACTTTTGGATGGCCCAAGTTTGGGTTGGATGGTTTTTGGTTAGTTGGACAATTTAGTGGTAAATATGGACTTGGATATTAGTCCATTAGTTTAGGTTAAGTGGCAACCCATTTGCATAAGTCTTGGCCTAATTGAGTGACCTAAGTGGTTTGGCTTTATATTCATTTCTCCTCTTCAGCAGCCAATTTTATGGGTTGTGTGTGTAATGCGAGAGAGAGAGAGAGAGAGAGAGAGAGAGAGAGAGAGAGAGAGAGAGAGGCAGCCAGTTTTACGGGTTGTGTGTGTAATGCGAGAGAGAGAGAGAGAGAGAGAGAGAGAGAGAGAGAGAGAGAGAGAGGCAGCCAGTTTTACGGGTTGTGTGTGTAATGAGAGAGAGAGAGAGAGAGAGAGAGAGGGCATCTTCCTTGATTTTCTCCTTCCTTTGTAGATTGCATATACCACCACCATAGGCTCCTTTGTGGAGTAAAACTTGTGGCAACCAAGTGTGGACATTTTGGGTTGAGCTGAGATCGTGTGGTATTCGTTTAGTTGTTTTCTGAGCCCCAAATCAATATTTCTTGAGGGATTTCCGCGACACATTCGACAGAGGATCAAGATTCAACATTTACTTCACTCAACTTAATTCCACCTGCCCTAAAGCCTTGCATATAGCTTCGCAATCAACAATCATAACTGATTTAACATCCCTAAAGCAAAACTTACGGGCAACTTACACACAATGCACCTGGTGCACACTAGTGATAATTTAATAAATAAATGTTGATCTTCTAAATATTGACTTGTAATTAAGAAATAATAACTTTTTAAAAATTTAAATTAGCTAAACAATGAATTTGAACGGAGAATCTCCTCATAGTTACTGGAATGCTGAACCAGATTATTTCAACTTTTATAAGTACAGAAGTGAGATGGAAAATAAACCATAAAATGCTTTATACTCAGGATAAAATTAGATTACTTTTCAAGCTTTTTAGGAACCTCGCTCGTGTTTTGGCAACAAGAATCTTTCAAATCTCATTTTTTCCTATATAAAAATTTAATAAACATCCCTCCACGGCCTCTTACTGGGCTTCCCAGTTGTCTATATATAAAGTTAGATTGCAATGGATTTATCTCGTACCAGTGCTACTAGTCCTTCTCCAGGCACGGATGTTGAAGAAGAGGTGACTTCAGGTTCCGAAAGAAATATTCAATGTGTTTTATCTAAAACAATCCAATGAAAGGTGAATAACAATGAGCTGACCAAAAGTGTAATACCCCAAATTCTTGTAACTCGATGGGTTGTGTAAACAAAAAAAAAAAAAAAAAAAAAAAAAAAAAAAAAAAAAAAAAAAAAAAAAAAAAAAAAATT
>NW_019247998.1:124540-159734 GCF_002742605.1 Olea europaea var. sylvestris | reverse complement strand
AAAAAAAAAAAAAAAAAAAAAAAAAAAAAAAAAATAATAATAATAATAATAATAATAATAATCTGAGTTCTATAACGTTAACCCGAAAAAATAAGTAATTAAGAAAAATTTTAGAGTTCGAAAAATATTTAATAAGTAATGGGAGATCTTAAAATTTGACCATACAGACTTAGACAAATATAATACAAATTGATTTTTGAAAACATTTTGAGAAGCAGGAAAAAATTTTCATGTTGCGCAATAGTGTAAAGAAGAAAAAAAAAATTGACTTGGCCAATGTTGACCAAAATTTATGAAAATTTAACAAAGACTACAAAATCCATATATGTACAACATATAAAAAAAATGGGGACTAATGTTGATTTTGAAGCACGAAAATTAATTTTCAACCATGCTGGACTGTATTTGCTAATTTGATCCGACGCAGTTTACTAAAACACGCATAGCTATTCTTTAGGTAAAATTTCAAGAAGATTTCAAAGATTAATGTTAGAAGACTCATAAACCTTTCAAACCCCTCCAATTCAATCTAAAACATGCACCATAGCCTGAGTTATGCTACTTTTAAGCAAGATGATACTGAAATTTCGATTCAGCAAACTATTGGACTTCATGGTCTACCTGACATTTCTAAATTATAGTTGACTCGAATTGTATAAAAATTAGATGAAATGGCCATCTAAACATTTTTAAAAGTATCATCTAAGTTTTCACAAATATTTAAGAGCACTCGTTAACATGCAATTTTACTAGAGAATTTAAGAGCACTCCTTATCGTTGAGCACTTTCCACTATGATAAGCCACTACCATGCCTCGAGTTAACCTGCACATTTTAGTAGGGGATGAATACGACAAGTAATGATCAGTAGGAAACAATTAAATGAATGACGTGAAGAACATATTTTTCAAATATGCAAACTTTGGCTATTTGTGTCACCATCAATTTGCAAAGCAAACCGGTGATCACGCTTTTATTATTCTTAGATTTTGATAACCCATTTCGAGTACCAAAAATCATTCTCTTCTTAACTTATTCGAACCACCAAAGGTTCTTCCATTTCCTCATTAGTAACACAATAACACCTTTAATGCAAATCAAAAAAATATAATTTTGCTTCACTTACAAAAGCGCCAAAATGCCTACCTCAAATGTTTGTAGTGTCTCTCGTGTCCAATTTGTAAAAAAATGTAGCGTGCTCCTAGCCTATCCTTCAAATGATTTTGAGATTCAAAGGTACCTTTTGTCTTTATATACGGTGAGTGAAATTTATGGGTACATAAACATGACAACACTAGTTGAAGGGGGTTAAGGTTTTCAAATCCAATGAGAGTGGCATTTGGATAGTTTACAAAAGGTCATTTAAGCGATAATTATGTAAGTGAAACATAGTTGGGCATGAGATATGAACCAGAATAACGTGCAGTTTGCTGGCTTGAAAATGTTGAATTTGGAGTTGTTTGTAGGACAAAATCTTATTGTTTAACGGCTGTTTGGCACTATACAATAAGTGTATCATATCTTAACTTTAAGAATTTAATATAGGCCGCAATTAATATAGAATGTGTCATCACAAATAACACAATCAAACGAAAAAATATATAAAATTTGCCATTTAAATGAGAATTCGACACCTTACAATAACTATAAGACAAGTGCGATGTTCGCACAACATTATCATCGTGAGCAAAACTTTAGTTTGGACCCTTAGGAAGTGGCGTAGAGAGGTAGTAATATAACCTAAATCATTTTTAAGTTCTACAAGAAAATTTCTAGTAAAACGGAAAAAAAAAAATCGGGTCGCTCCATAAAGTATTGTGAAAAAAATCTTGAAATGCATTATTAGTCAAGATGACAAGATGTACACAAATTAGCACACAAAACTTTATAAAAATTAGAGTTAACTTTCATTTCTAAGAGGTGAAAAATTATGCGTCATATATCCAGAGGATCCTAGTTAGAAAATAATAATTATTTAACAACCTGTAATAACACTTAAAACCACAAATCCATCCATAAATACTTCCAATACATAAAGCATTTGACAGAGGATCAAGAATCAACATTTACTTCATCCACCTTAATTCCAGCTGCCCTAAACTCGTCCATATAGCTTCGCAATAAACAATCATAATTAAGTTAACTTCACTAAAGCAATACTTATCGGCAACTTATGTGCAATGGACGTGCAACGCATAAATTGTTATTTATTTAGTTCCAGTCATCAGTTCTGAAGGTTTATGTAATAAAAACAGTCCTCTTTTGGTTGTGTGGTTCTGCAAGGATGCTGAAGAGCTTCAAGCCAATACTTCTGGTCTTGGAGATGTTGGCCACTCTAGACACTCTAAATTACTCGTGAACAGGGACAGTTGATGTGAGGAATGAAGAGAATTATAATGTAAATTCATCAAAAAATATATCAAAATTTTTTGATCAGAGGAGTCTGGATGTCACCAAGCAAGGATGTGCGAATATTCCCTACGTGAAGAAAAGGGATAGGAGACCAAATTCTAACTAAAAGTATGATTTTTCATGGCTGCCTGTGGAAAAATTTCATCACGTATGGAGAAAAAGGTACGGATTTATTATAATTCTCACTTCTATCTAATTGTATTGAATGGATAAAGTTAAATCATATAGGCAGTTGTGAATTTGTTTGGAATGGTAAGTTGTTATCATCCTATCTAAGGTAGGGCAAAACCCAAACCAACCTGTCTAAACCACCCAAACCGACTCGAAACCAACCAGTTAATTAACATTCAATTAAATTAAATAATAGAGTCCGTAAATTTAAATCTTAGTAATTTGTTACTTATAATGAGTTGTGATTGTGAGATACAAATTACGTATGATTGAATCTTAAATCATCCATTGTCGTAAGTAATAACGAGACACAAATAACGTTATTACGGATAGACCATCACGTGTGGCATTTTTTACTTGTGAAGTACATAGCTCATCTCACAAACTAAAGTGTGGTGCTACTTAAATGAACACGTGAATATTTTTTTATAAAACAAAACATTGGAGACTCCATGGGAGATTTTACATAGATAACTGTTTGAGTTTCAGTAGTTAATCTCTAACGTTCGGAAGTAGAATTAGTCCTTTAACTTGAGGTCATCATAGTGCCTTATATGAGGACAACGATACTTTGGTGATGTTGGATGTTACTCTGCAAAGGGTCATTAATACGACATCGTTCAGGTATGTCAAGAATCATATGAAAGTTGTGAATAACCAAGAGAAGATTTGTTACTCTTAAATAGTTAGAAATTATGATCTACATTTTATTTAGTTGAGTTGATAATGAAATCATTGGCCAAGGTGTATTCATAAGTCGAGAATGAGTTTTCATTTACATTGACTTCATAGTGGAATAAAAGACATGATCAATAACTAAGATTGACATATATCCATATCTCGTAATCGGTTAGATCATATTGACGAAGGAATTATAGTTTCATAATAAACGAACAAGTTTGATTTTGTCATATCACGTGACTTTTTCGTTACATGCATTGCCCTGACACATTGCTAGATGTTAATTTGGGACGACGAATGTGAATTGGTGATGGATTATAAAGAGGGTATTTTAATTTATTGATTTTGATTAGATCAAAATAATAATTCAAGTCGTTAGGCATTGTGATTGGGAATCTAATGAGTTACACATAAAAGGAGAACTAGAATAATGCCAATCTTTTTTACACTGCTAGAATTGCATGTGACCTTAGGAAAGTTTATTTGACCATTAAGTGTGAATTTTGTCTACACTTTGCTTGCAGTTATTATTTGGTATTGATGGCATGTATAGGTCTAAGGTAAGTGCAAAAAATAAAATGTATTTTAACTGTTGTAAATTTTGGATCTGATGAAATAGATTGTCCTAGAAATGATAATAAAAGGAAAGATAATGAGAGAGGTGAGGCAAATGTTGTCATTGGGTTGAATGATAACCTATGCGAGGTTTATTGAGAATAAATCGAGTTGCTGCATTTTCATTTGTGTCTATTACAATGTTGATATGTTACACTTTCAATATGTTTGATGTGTGTAATTGCATTAATTAGGGTGATCTCATTACTTTATATAATGTGTTTGCATGCATAGTGGGTTGAGATTTGTGACGTACTCCTTTTGCTCTGTGAGTGGTGTGAGGGTGTGGATAGTGAGAAAAAAGAGGGACAGCCATTTTCTCCTTTATTTTTGTGAGCCTGTGTGGTTTGTGAGATTGTGTGAAGCAGCCATGTAAAGTTATCGTCTTCCTCTTTGTGAGCCTCCTGTGTGAGTGTAGTGAAATAACCAACTTTTTTCTTCTATTCTCTTTATGTGCCACCTTTACCCTTTCCTTTGTGGATTTTTTGAGAATTGGTGATTAGAGTAACCTTGTGGTGTATTGGTCAATTTAAATTTAGCCCTAACCTTTTGTGGTCACCAAAGGTGTTTATTTGCTATAGTGGGTTTGCTATGCATTAACAGTGTGTTAAGTATCTTTTGATAAGGTGGAGTATAAATGCCTAAAGTTACATTGGTGATATGCACAGGAGATGTGGAGTGTGACATTTGGATCACTAGTGGAGAGGTGATTAAATGTCTAGAATCTATCATTTATCTGTGAATGAGACCCTACTGAGGTGGAGTGTGAGAGAGACACTTCTATCACTTCTATTAGGTAGAGACCCGTTATCCATGTATGTTGGAAGAAGTAATATGATGATAGAGGATTATCTCGAGAACTTATAATCTATTGTGATTTACCGGTTAAATATGGGTTGAGTGATCAGTTTAGTAAGCATGATGGGCGATAAGAGGAGATATATGTTCTCGAGATATGAACAACACGGAATTGGATAGGATAAGTGTGGTGAGATCTTTTCGTGTGGGTCATTTATGCATTTGTTTCACGCGTTGGCCCTTTGTTGATTAACTTGATGTTAATTCATTGTTCCATGTGAACGTGATTTTTTGAAAAAATTTGTGTGTTATCCTATATTATATCGTCATCTCATGTTTATTTGCTCTTAATTGATTACTGCGAATATCTGCTTCTACTTGAGTGTTCTGACCTTAGTCCTGGTGAATACATGGAGCAAGTAGCTATGTGTTTTAGGTAAAAAAAAGGAGGTAAGGTCTGTGATACCAATTTTATTGATTATCGTGATTATGCCAATATAAACTTTGTGTTTTAATTGCTTGCAAATTGATTGGGTATTAATGTGGAGATTTGTTGGGTTTTGATACCCAATAAATTCAAGAGATGATTTAAACATTTGTAGAACTGGCGGTTGTTCGAGTGTGGGCTACCTTTCCCAGTTTGCTTATTTTCCTCTATGAAATATCAGCATTATTTTATCTTTCAAGTGCATGGATGAATTAATGGCTGCAGGGATTAGTGGGTGTTCCAATGGTTTGTAATGAAATCAATTTTAATAGAAGATATTCAATATACCATTTGAGTACTAGCGAAAGTTATAATATTGTGGAGTTTTGGCAACAGATGACCTATCCCAGTCTATCGCCCTATTATCTTCATTACAGCATGTTCGACACGGTGAAGAACAATGTTTTGATATTAACGGAAAGCCTTCTGGAGGGAGTAGACATGGTAAGAGTACTTAGGTTAACGGAGTGGCAAGGCGAGTTGTGGATGTGGTGGTGGCTTTGGTAACTAACAGTATTGAGTCTTATAGGCAAGATTCTAGCATCAGTGGAGTCCATATATACACACACACACACATGTATATACACTCATTTTTTTAATGTGCTGATCAAAAAGTACATATGTGTTAACAATGCTAGTCGATTTGGTTTAACTTTTGGGTGACTATATTGACACCACAAAATTTTTTAGTTGCACCACATTTTAATTGTACTAAAAGTCTTCAATCTTTGGTTATTATTGCACTTATATACCCATCTTTCTTTGTTGAATTCCTATCCTCATTATTCCACTAAATAGCAGTCTGGTCCTGATAATGGCTTCTTTCAAAATATTTTGTTAGCGTGATTTGAAATGACAGTCAACTATTATGTCGTATCTTTTTTTGTGTATGTATAGATATGCATATTGGTTCTGCTAATTTAGAAATATGATGGGTAAAATGTTCTTTTACTTTTTCGACGGAAGCTGTCATCAGGGGAAGATGTGCTTTGTAATGGATGTTTAAGGATAAAAAATGTTAGGGATACAAGTGCGAAAGTAGTGCAACTATAAAATGCTACAGTGAATATAACTACCCATAACTCTTTTTTCTTTACAAGTTGGATTTAGAAAAATTTTAAGATGCTTACTCATTGTTTCCAGAAAATTTGAAATTTACTTGCTGCACTTAGGTGTTAAACAATTGTTATTATCCAACCTATTCGTGACCTGTGCCCAGGTCTCACTGCTAAATCTCCTTTAACACCTTTATTTCTTTTTTTTTCCCTGCTCCATTAGCACAACAATAGCAGATGTATTAGTAATGAGTAATAGGTCATTAAAATAAAATTAGATGAGTACAAGAAAGTGTTTATTTATTATATGTTGAAGATTAAATTTAAATAAATAATTATTTCCTATCCCTAACAATTTTAAACTTTACGATGATGCGATGCAGTTCAAGTCATACTACTACCCATTTATGAATATTGTGAATGTGCAAGGCCTTTGACTTGTAATATAACCCAAATCATTTTTGAATTCTACAAGAAAATTTCTAGTAAAACGAAAAACAAAAATTTTCGGGTCGCTACGTGAGGTATCACGGAAAAAATCTTGAAATGCATTATTCGTCAACATACATAAGCAATGTATATATCCAGAGGTATGCAATTAGAAAAAAATAATTATTTAACTGTCTGTAATAACACTTAGAACCACAAATCCATCCATAAGTACTTTTAATACTTAAAGCATTTGACAGAGGATCAAGATTCAACATTTACTTCATCCACCTTAATTTCATCTGCCCTAAGCTCATCTATGCAACTTTGCAATAAACAATCACAATTAAGTTAACCTTTCTAAAGCAATACGTATGGGCAACTTACGTGCAATGCATAAATTGTTATTTATTTAGTTCCTGTTATCAGTTCTGAAGGTTTATGTAACAAGAACAGTCTTTTTGGTTGTGTGGTTCTGCCAGGATGCTGAGGAGCTTTTACTTGCTACTTCTGGTCTTGGAGATGTTGGTCAATCTGGACAGTCCAAATTACTAGTGAACAAGGACACAGTCCATGTGAGGAATGAAGAGAATTATAATGTAAATTCATCAAAAAAAATATTACAATATTTTGATCAGATCAACCAGCAAAGGAGTCTGGATGTCACCAAGCAAGGATGTGTGGCTATTCCCTACCGACCCTACGTGAAGAGAAGGGATAGGAGACCCAATTCTAGGCTAAAGTAGAGGAAGGATATGATTTTTCATGGCTGACTGTTGAAAAATTTCATCTCGTATGGTGAAAAAGGTATGGATTTATTATAATTCTTTCTTCTATCTAATTGTATCGAATGGATAAAGTTCAATCATATAGCCAACCCTAAATTTGTTTGGAATGGTCAGTTGTTATCATCCTATCTAGGGTTGGGCAACACCCAAACCATCCAGTCTAAACCACCCAACAGACCTAACCAACCGGTTAATTAATATTCAATTAAATTAATTAATGAAATCCGTAGATTCAAATCTTAATAATTTGTTAATTACAAAGAGTTGTGATTGTGAGATACAAATTACACATGATTGAATCTTAAATCATATGTTGTCTTAAGTAATAACGAGACACGAATAACGTTATTACGAATAGACCATCACATGTAGCATTTCTTACTTGTGAAGTACATAATTGATCTCACAAATTAAAGTGTGGTGATACTTAAATGAACACGTGGATATTTTGTTATAGAACAAAACATTGGAGACCCGCTGGGAGATTTTATTTAGATAACTATTTGAGTATCAGTTGTTAATATCTAACGTTCGGTAGTAAAATTAGTCATTTGACTTGAGTCATCGTAGTGCCTTATATGATGAAGGCCATTTTTTGTTGATGTTGGATGTTACTCTGTCAAGGGCCGCTCATACGACATCGTTCGAATATGTCAAGAATTATATGAAGGTTGCAAATAACTAAGAGATTATTCACCACTCTTAGATAGTTAGAAATTATTATCTACATTTTATTTAATTAAGTTGATAATGAAATCATTGGCCAAGGTGTTTTCATAAATCGAGAAGGAGTTTTCAACTTACATTGACTTAATAGTTAAATAAAATATATGATCAATAATTTAAATTGACATATAACCATATTTCGTAATCGATCGGATTATATTGACGAAGAAATTATAATTTTATGGTAAACGAACAAGTTTGATTGTCATGCCACGTGACTTTTTTCATTACATGTATTGTCTTGTCATATTACTAGATGTTAATTTGGGACGACAAATGTGAATTGGTGATAACTATAAAGGGAATTTTTTAATTTATCGATTTTGATTAAATTAAAATAATAATTCATGTTATTAGACATCGTGATTGAGAACCTAATGAATCATACACAAAAGGAAAACTAAAATAATAAGATTTATCAATAAATTAATTGTCAAATGTTGGATAATTAATTAATTGTGTTGCTTATTAATATGCTAGAATTAATTAATCGAATTATTTAGATTAATTAATTCATGGACCAGATTTAATTAATTGAATTAATTAAATATTTGACCGGATTGAGTTTAAGAGACAGGTCAAATCCGTTTAGACTTATATAAATAAGCTGTTAGGGTTTGAATACTGTAAAAAAAATTATATTCTTATTAGCACAAGAAAAGTAAAAACTCTGGTTCTCAATCTTGTTCTCGATATAGATCTTCATTGAAGACTGAACAATTGAATATCTGTAGATTATAGATCGTGATTGTTGGAGTTCAAGAAAAATAAAGGAATTTGAAAAATTCAACAAAGGTATAATTTTGATCACAATTTCCATCTAAATACAAAGAAAATCCTTGATAGAAATTGAAATTTTATTTATATCCTGATACGTAATTAAGTAAATTTTCAACACTTCATCAGTCAAAAAGTGAGAAATCTCTACAAATCCGTGTGCTTTTTGGGTCCTGTGTATTATGTTGAGGTTTGGCGTATTTCTATACTCCTTTTTCCCCTTCAGGTTCGTTTAAGTTTTTTTCATGCCTTTATTTCTCATTTTTCAAATTATGAGAACTTTCTTCAATATTTCTTTTCGAATAGAGATCTTGCTATATCAGAATTCCCAAAAGTCAGACTTTTTCGGACAACTCGCATTATGAATGCACTCTCCTTTTAGAATGATTCCTTACCCGATGTATCTAGGTTGAAATTCATTAAAAGTCGAAAAAAAATTGTAAATTTTCCTTATAACTTTAACTAGAGTAAATTTCTCTTATAAGCAAAAAATTACTAAAGTAAATAAGTAAGATTTAAAATAAATATATCAATTTCAAAATAAATTTAAAAAATTAACATTTTTTATTTCAAAGTAAAAGATAAATTAACTTATCCAGACATATATATAATGGATAAAAAGTAAATTTACTTGTAAATAAAATATGAGTCTAATCATAAATAAGTAATTTTTCATTAAAAAAAAGAAATTCGGGTTAAGAACAATTAAAAATAAGTGCAACTTTTCTATATTTTGCTTTTTATTAATTCTGTTAGAATCTACTCGACTTTCTACAGGTGAAAATCATATGGGATCGTATTTGGTATATTTTAAAACATAAATAACAAACTGGAAGAAGATACAGAAACAAGAAAATATGAAAAAACAGACGAACGAACTCCAAAACAGTTGACTGTAAAATAAAAAAAATAAAAAAATAAAAAAAAAAGTATAAGTAAGGTCAATTAGGTTGAATTTATGAACTTTCAAGTAAGTTTTTTTCCCCTCTACACTTTTCATCTATTCTTCTCATCAAGTAATTAATCATTTAGTATATCAATAATTTCTATAAAGATAATAGAAATGCTTCTCCATTTCTTTAGGGACCAGCTGAAGCTCAGAACTTAAAGGATTTTCTTGTCTGCACAGAAGTCAAACATGCACCTGTATTTCCTTGGCATTAGGATCTATCAAATAATATTTTCACTCTTTTATGTTTCAGTAAACTTTCTTCCTTGTTCAGTGGGTAATATAAATATTTTGGTACAGAGCACAATCAAACGTTTGCAAGCAAAGAAATATTAATAATTTAATATTGTCCCTAAAAATATTTGGCTAACAAAACCTTTTCATTTGAATCATACTAGAATATTATAATTACGAAATTTTACTTATTATTATGTTACATAAAAATTCCTGAACTTCCACAATAATTTAACTTTCCATTAATATTCGATACATGAACATTGCCACAGCTCGTGCATTGCACTGGCATACGACAAGTACTCGGGATAAAATTAGATTACATTTCAAGCTTTTCAGGAACCTATCTTGTGTTTTGGCAACAAGAATCTTTCAAATTTGATTTTCCCCATATAAAAAAGCAATACACATCCCTCGACAACCACTTACTGTGCTTTACAGTTGTCTATATATACATTAGATTGCAATGGATTTGTCTTGTACTAGTGTTACTAGCCCTTCTCTAGGCAAGGATGTTGAAGAAGAGGTGACTTCATGTTCCAAAGAAATATTCAATGTTTTTTATCTAAACCAATCCAATGAGAAGGTAAATAATAATGAGCTGACCTAAAGTATCACGAAAAAAATATTGGTTACATTCTTCCCCCTTCTCAAAATGCATTATTTGTCAGAATAATTCCTCTTGAACAGGCTAAAAAATAGAATTGCAAGAAACAAACTGATGTGTGAATTAATGATTGAGTGTTATGTTTTTTTTTTCCCCCAAACTTTCCAATCCTGAGTCGACACGTGTATCCCCTAGTTTTGAATCTACTTCCATGCCTGTTTATATAGCATGTTCTTATTTGTCAACATACGTGAGCAACATCTTAATATAACCTATACGACTAGTCAATATTTAGATACAAAATTAGCACACAAAACTTTATTCAAATTAGAGTTAACTTTCAATTCTACCAAAACAAAAATTATGCATCATATATCTAGAGGATTGCAATTAGAAAATAATAATTATTTAACTATCTGTAGTAACACTTAAAACCACAAATCCATCCTTAAGTACTTCCAATACTTCAAGCATTTGACAGAGGATCAAGATTCAACATTTACTTCATCCACCTTAATTCCAGCTACCCTAAACTCCTCCATATTGATAAATGTTGGCGAAATATTTCTTTCGATTTAAATTACCGCAAGTGTACGGGTCGTGACAAGTAATAAAGTGGACTTTAGAAGTCCGAGTATCGTCCCACAGAGAAAGAGTAGTTCAATTTTATTTATTTTAGCCTTAACCGAAACTAATTGTTCAAAATGAATTTTAGAATTAAAAGTCCTAATTTTGGGGGAAATCCCCAAATTGAAAAACCCTAATTTCAAATCAAACCCTAATTACTTAAATTCGCTTAATGAATGACTCAATTACGAAATGTTATAAAAATCAATGAAATGTATTGTCAATTTATGAAAATCTATGTAAAATGAATGCACTAGGATCACGAATCTCCAAATAATTACTAATTAAACCCTAATTTCACAATTTTGATAATCCAATGAGAATTTGACAAATCAATGCTCCTAAATCCATTCAATACTCTCTCTCTCTAGACATATTGAACATATTCTCATAAATCACCAGCCTATATTTCTATGACGGATGCAATTATACAAGAATGCATGTAATTTTATTTTGTGAGCAAGTAAAGATTTACATAGGGCATAGGGGTATATTTCTATCCCCTATCGGACCCTATGATGAATCATATATGTCGAGTTTAATCCAATTTTCTCAAATTCAGAATTAAACCACCAAATTCACACAAATTAAGTGCACATTAATTGTGAAAATAAATAAATCAATATAATTCATTCAAATATCCCATCGAACTATGTATTCAAAATCATGAAATAACAAGTTTAATAATAATTACATGGTTCATCGATCACCTAGTTGCAGAAATCTAGCCTATCATGATAAAAATAACGAAATCTAACAAGTTTTGAATAAAATACATCACCAGGTTATCAAAACTTGAAGAAATCTTGTAAATCTTCGCATCAATTCTTGTTCTTGCCTTCAAATCCTCTCCAAGATGAATGTTTTTACCAAAGGAGTTGCAATCATATAAGAAAACTGCAAAAATCGGGGATAGGTTATACCTATGCGACCGCATAGGTATATGAAAATTGGCGTTTTTAATCCCTGGAGGGTCACTCGCGACCGCATAGGTTTTCTACTATGCGACCGCATAGTAGAGCGAACTTCTAATTTGAGTCATTTTGATCCTCAAGTTTCATTCCTTCACTCCTTGACCTCCTCTCTTGTTTCTAGTTACTCCAATGTTCTATTATAACTTCCAATTGGTGCTTAGCTTGATCAATTGCTTGATGTGTTCATCGGGTCAACTTTCAGATAATTGCAATTTGGTCCCTGAATTTTCATTTTGCTCCAATTTGGTCCTTTTCGGCTCTTTTCTCCTGAATTCCACTATTTCCATAGAATCACCTACATTGCATGAATTCGACAAAATTAAGTAACAATTCAATCCTTTTACTTGTATTTGAGTCATGTTTGTGATGTAAATAAGTGTGCAAAAATACACTTATCAAACTCCCCAAACTTGAACTATTGTTTGTCCTCAAACAAGATAGTGATATAATTCTGAACAAACATGGCTTAATACCTTGCCTTGGCTCAGGATTGGACTAAGTAATTAATTTTATGAAAATTTATCAGTGCAAAATGATATCAACATTTACCTGTTAAGTGCATACTTGACGTGTGTGTGTGGATTCATGCTAACATATCAAGTTCATGATGAGTTTGAGTCCCGACTCCAAGTGGTCAAATGTCTCCTTACTCGCTCGAGAGATACACAACCCCCCAAACTTATTCTTTTCACTCAATTATCCCGGGGTTGTGTTTAAAAATTATGAGTTTACTTAGCTATAGTTCTCACCCTCTCGTAGTTTGAATTAATTTCACTATCACAAGTTCACATATCAACAAGTGAAGGCTCTCCTAGTTTTGATTGCTTCGACACTCAAGATTAAACTAGGTTACTTGCCTCGCCTCAAAGGTATAGTTTCTTCCACCAATTGTCCAATGGCTTTTCTTCTTGTTATTGTCTCTTTTTGTTTTTCTCACTTTTCTCTGGTTTTCTGATTTTTTTTTCATTTATCATCTTCTCATTTGCTTTCTATATAACCCATGTAACGAGCTTTGGGCCGGTGACTCCCAAACCAGTTGGTTTTAGGGCACCAGATTTTAAACCCTTACGGGCTTATTCACCCAAGTTATAAAGGCTCGATCAGATGACTTTTTATTAACCTCTTTACCTCTTGCTTTCTATATGACCCTGTATCGAGCTTTGGGCCGGTGACTCCCAGATCAGTTGACCTTAGGGCACCAGATTTTGAATTATCCTTACAGGCTTACTTGCTCGAGTCATAAAGGCATGAAAAGAAGTCTCTTATTCTCATAAATTAAGTTTATGCCCTTATTTTTCTAGACATCTGGTATCCGAAACCAACCCTCAATTTAAGATTTTCACCTACTCTTCATCCTACTGGTCTAGGCAATCCACACAATAATTCATGCACGGAGCCTCACTTATCTCAATGTTCTCCTATAATAGCTCAACTATCACCAAACTATCTTAAGGTAGTTTACGGGTTAATTCAATAGAGGGTTATAATTATTTTTCTACTTTATGCTCAAAACCCCAATCACTTACCTAACATGTAAAGCATGAATGACGTGCATAAAGAATGTCAAGTATTACATCAACAAGTATTAGTTGGCCTAATTAACACCGACTCCAAAGTTTTGAAATATACCAATCCAATAGTAACATCATAGCCGGCAAGGCGATTAGGCTCACACAAGCATACATAAGTATAATCAATATTCACTCACAAGCATGCCTCATGCAACAATTAGTCAAATTAAATCTGGATTGTAGAAATGCAATTAATTACATGCCGAATGTTTTTATCAAATTATGCCACCATCCCCCAAACTTATACAAGACATTGTCCTCAATGCAAAAATTAAGTTTAGATGGCAGAATTTAAGGAAAATGAGTACAAATGAGGCAAACGATACTCCCCTGATCAATACAGGGGCTGCGATGGGAAATTAGATCCTGCAGTATCATCAACTGGAGGTGGAGGTAGGCGCGCCAGGATCTCTCTCATCAGTGCTGACTGCTGTGTCATTTCATCATGGATTCTCTCAACACGTGTCTCCAAATGGCCCAGACGCTCCCAAGTTTCATTTACCCTCATCTGGATGCCATCCACCCTGCCCACATACACACTGAGTCGACCGTTCATAGTGTCCATCTCCCTCCTAGCTGCCTGGGCATCCTGGCGAGCAACACGTGACATATCAGTGGAAATGCGGATGTCACGGTGGGCTGTATGCATCTCAGTCGTCAAAGTCCCCATAGCCTGCTGGAGACTCTGTACGTCTCGGCTGGTCCCCGTGGTAGTGGTGAAAATCTGGCGCCACAGCTGTGCATTTAACTCAACCTGTGGTGGTGGAGCTTGAGGCATCTCTTGCTCTGCGTGCTCGTGACCTTGCTATTCCTGCTGTCTGCGCCTTTCAATTTCTTGTTTTTCCCAGTGCTTTATCCTGGCTCTGTCTTGAGCCTCCAAGGTACTGCGCTTTATGGTGGGGCTGGGTTTGGCAGCCACTTCCCCGGATACAATGTTTATACCAGTAGCTATGCATATTCCGGAGATGAGGCTTGGAAAGATCATTGAGCTGTGCTTGTCTCCCAAGGTACCCACATGATGGATCTGATTATAGCAAAGAGTGGCAAGATCAACCTTATTACCTCGCACCAAATGATAAAGGAATCCAGCTGTGGGATTTGTGAATGTGGTCCTGTGAGAGGTCGGCTCAATGTTGTGGCACATAAACAGCCACAGGATGGCTATAGATGGTGTCAACTCAATCTGGTGCCACTCGGTGGTGGGGAGTGGCCATGCATTTTGTCGCCCCAATAAGATCTCCGCCACTTCATGCCAATTGAAGTCACCTGGTATAGGGGTTATGTTTTCCCACGTGAGCTAGTAGTAGTCTTGAATAACCTCGGGTGAGAATGTGATCCATTTACCCCTGACCCAAGTCTAATGCAGGTGGTCGGACCCTGGTGTGTCAATTTCGGTATTGAAGTTGGCGTAAAATTCCCCTACCAACAATTCATAAATCCGATGTGGCTGCTCCACTATTTTATCCCATCCACAGTTATGCACCAAAGTGGTCAGCTCAAAATCAGGAAAGTCTTCTAATTTAACAGCCCGCTCTGGTGTCACTGTCCATCGACTCACTATGTTTTCATATCGGGCTGCTGCCTCGGAAGTCAAGAATCTTTGTATCCCTCCTTCAAGCACTCGAGTGCGTGCTGTGCCGGATGATGAGCCAACCTTCTCTTTTCCTTTTGAAGTTCGTTTTGGTGGCATCCTGCAAAGTGGGAAAATAGCTAGCATTAAACGTCTTGTTGTACAGCGAGAAATCGCATGAAATGAAAAGCACGTAATTTACAAATCTCCCAAATTTGTTTCAATATGCATGTATACTACCACGGTGTGTAATGAACAATGTATGATGATTAGAATAGTAAAAATGTATAGCCCATACGAAAACATAAGAAAATTTGGGTGAATATGCTCATAGTGAAAGGGTTGGAGTCATGATTTAGTGTACACCTTCGGCCCCGGGCACCATCGAGAATTATCAAGATTGTCCTGGGCAACCTCCAGGCATATGAAAGTATGCAATGAGCTCTATCACATACCCAAATTTTAGCTCAATCGGAGTTCGTTTGGTGTGCCAAATGGTAGTGTAAAATAAGGGACAGAGGGTGCAATGACTTAGCTATTTTGTGTGCATGTGTGTGTTGATGTTGTCTAAGTCACATTGGTTGGTAATACATCACAACGAGTTATTCCATTCATCTAATAGTCATATGCCATGCTAGATGTTCATAATCGTATTAGATTACCAAAATGGGCATTTTATCGAACATGTTGTGGGCATTATGAAATCTTCATACATTAGCCAAAAATTACTATGTCACATGGTTCCCCATTCAAAAATCAATCACCAATCTCATATACATTCATCAATCAAATAAATTTAATGCAACATGTACCAAAATGCCCACAAATTATTAATGTGGCAATGTATCAAACACCTAGCATGCATTCTTTAGAAATATATATAAAACACAATAACTCAAAATTCGAATTACCCCATAACACAATTGAATTGCAAATAGTACACTCCATCCACCATCTACACCCCAATCACCCCAAAATGCAGAAAATCAATTCGAAAATGACTTAAAAAAACGAGGTACAATGAAGGAGATAGTCAAAATTCATACCTTCAAGATAATGTGCAACTCCAACCTCGAGATTCTTGTGTAGTGTAGGTGAGTGAAATGCAATTAAGTGTAAAAATCGTATCCAATATGAGTTTGGGTGAGAGAGGAGTTGGGATGAATGATTTGGAAGTAAAAAAAAAAATTGATCGGGCGTGGGTGAAAAACCCACGCCTTTTTTATTCTATGTGACCGCATAGTTAAAAGCTATGCGGTCGCATAGGTATAATATTTTTTTGATTTTTAGGTTCGGTTGGTGTCTATGCCACCGCATAGACATGGTGTCTATGCGATCGCATAGACATCCCTTTATTTTATTTTATTTTATTTTTTTAAAAAAATAAAATAGAATAAAACAAAGCCTCTTTCCCCAAAAAATCCGATTTTTGTCCAAAAAAAAATTTTATTTTTTTATTTTTTTTATTTTTTTATAAAGGACCCGACTCTCAACGCCCCCAATTTTTCAAAGACATACTTTTAAAACATTGACATGTGAAATTTAGAAAAAATAATTCGCCTCGAAATGCGTGAATTCCACACTCAACTACCCCAAACAACTCAAATTAATCCGAACTTGTGTGTGATACTTAAGGACTCGTGTGAACAATGCTTGGACTCTTTTAACATGCCTAGATGATCGATGACCACATAACAAAATACTAAATGAATTTGAAAGTAAACTTTCTAATCTAATGTAAAAAAAAAAAAAAAAAAAAAAAAAAAAAAAAAAAAAAAAAACAAAAACATAATAAAGTAAATTACTAGATAAAAAGGATACAGTGGGTTGCCTCCCACCCAGAGCTAAGTTATAGTCGATAGCTCAACTTTTCTGCGGGTGCTTCATTCTAGCGTCTCGAGTTGAACGGTTGACTTTTGGTTAGAGAAGTCACCGCCCCAGCAGTGTTTCAACCTTTGCCCATTAACAGTGAAGGTACCCTTATTCTCATGGCTCACTTATATAGCCCCATATGGTAGGACTTTTTTAACTGTGTAGGGACCCGACCACAGTGATCGTAGTTTTCTTGGGAATAGCTTGAGTCTCGAGTTATACAGTAGCACTTGCTGCCCCACTTCGAATACTCGCCTCTGAATGTGCATATCATGCCACTTCTTGGTTCGCTCCTTGTAAAGTTTTGCATTTTCATAAGCCTCCATTCTAAATTCATCCAACTCATTCAGTTGCAGTAGACGCTTTTCTCCGGCGGCATTCAAGTCCATATTTAACTATTTCATAGCCCAATATGCCCGGTGCTCCATTTCTAATAGCAGTTGGCATGCTTTCCCAAAAACTAGGCGGTATGGAGACATGTCGATTGGGGTTTTGAATGCTGTTCTGTAAGCCCATAATGCATCGTCTAGCTTTTTAGACCAATCCTTTCTAGATGAATTCACAGTGACTTCTAGTATTCTCTTCAGCTGCCGATTAGATACCTCAGTTTGCCCGCTGGTTTGTGGATGATATGGAGTAGCAACGCGGTGTTTAACGCCATATTTATTCAGCAGCTGCTCAAACTGGCGATTACAGAAATGCTTGCCCCCATCCCTGATTATAGCCTGCGGTGTACCATATCGGGTGAAAATGTATTTCTTCAAGAATCCAATTTTTGTCTTTGAGTCATTTGTTGGCAATGCAATTGCTTCCACCCATTTTGAGACGTAATCCACTGCCACCAAGATATATTGGTTTGAGAACGAAGGGAGGAAAGGTCCCATGAAGTCAATTCCCCAAACATCAAATATCTCCACTTCCAAAATATTGTTCAGTGGCATTTCATTTCTCCTCGAGATATTCCCAGTGCGTTGACATCTGTCACATCTCTTAACAAACTCAAATGTGTCTTTAAACAGTGTAGGCCAGTAGAAACCTGATTGTAGAATCTTTGCAGCTGTTTTTGAAGCTCCAAAGCGTCCTGCATATGCGGATGAGTGACAGTGCTCGAGAATCTCATGTACTTCTTCTTCAGGTACGCACCTCCTTACTATCTGATCAGCTCCTCGTCTATAGAGAATTGGATCCTCAAAGAAATAGTATTTTAACTCGGCGAAGAATTTCTTTCTTTGGTGACTGGAGCAGTCAGGCGGTGGAATGGAACTGGCTAAGTAATTGACAATATCTGCGTACCAAGGTGCTTCATCCACTCTCAACATCTGTTCATCCGGGAAGATCTCATTTATATCCACTAAATCTTCCGTCTCCCCAGGTTCTAGTCTGGATAGGTGATCTGCCACTACGTTCTCGGTGCCCTTCTTGTCGCGTATCTCAATGTCAAATTCTTGCAACAACAGCACCCAACGAATTAATCTTGGCTTTGCATCCTTCTTTGTGAGCAGATATTTCAATGCAGCATGATCAGTATAGACGATGATTTTAGATCCGACGAGGTATGACCTGAATTTGTCAAATGCAAATACCACAGCCAATAGCTCCTTTTCAATGGTTGCATAATTTATTTGTGCATCATTTAGAGTTCTGCTTGCATAGTAGATCACATGAAAAATCTTGTTCCTCCGCTGTTCCAATACTGCACCTACAGCGTGATCACTTGCATCACACATCAATTCAAAAGGCAATTCCCAGTCTGGTGCTACAATTACTGGTGCTGTCGTAAGCTTTTCCTTTAAAGTGTTGAATGCTGTGAGACAATCGTCATTGAACTCAAAGGTTGCATCTTTCATTAGTAAATTGCATAAAGGTTTAGTGATCTTCGAAAAATCTTTTATAAACCTCCGGTAGAACCCAGCGTGCCCCAAAAAACTGCGAACTCCTTTAACTGATGTAGGAGGTGGTAATTTCTCAATCACTTGAATTTTTGCCTTGTCTACCTCAATTCCTTTTTCCGATATCCTATGCCCAAGTACAATGTCTTCCTGCACCATAAAGTGGCATTTTTCCCAATTTAAAACCAGGTTAGTCTCCTTGCATCTCTGTAAGACCAAATTCAAGTGGCTTAGACATTCATCAAATGAAGATCCAAATACTGAGAAGTCGTCCATGAAAACGTCGATAAACCTTTCAATCATATCAGAGAATATTGCCATCATGCACCTCTGAAATGTGGCTGGAGCGTTGCAAAGACCAAAAGGCATCCTATGATAAGCAAAAGTACCGTAGGGGCAAGTGAAAGTGGTCTTCTCCTGATCCTCTGGTGCGACAAGTATCTGATTATAGCCCGAGTATCCATCAAGAAAGCAGTAGTGTGAATGTCCAGCCAACCTCTCCAACATCTGATCAATGAATGGGAGTGGGAAGTGATCCTTTCGTGTAGCTGCATTGAGTTTGCGATAATCAATGCAAACTCTCCAACCCGTAACTGTTCTGGTGGGAATTAGTTCATTCTTCTCATTTTTCACCACTGTGATTCCTCCTTTTTTCGGTACCACTTAAACAGGGCTGATCCATGCACTATCTGAAATTGGGTAGATAATTCCTACATCCAATAACTTCAGTATCTCTGCCCTGACTACTTCCTTCATGTTTGGGTTCAATCTTCTCTGACTTTCTATGCTAGGCTTGCAATTTTCCTCCATTAAAATTTTATGCATACACAGGGAAGGACTGATTCCTTTAATGTCAGCTATTGTCAAACCAATCGCCGTCTTGTTCTCTCTAAGTACCCTGAGCAGTTTTTCCTCCTCCATCTCACTGACTGTGTTCAAAATGATTATTGGAAGTGTATCTGATTCTCCTAAATAAGCATATCTGAGATGTGGCGGTAGTTGTTTGAGTTCTAAAACTGGCAGCTGCTGAACTGAAGGTAGTGGCTTTGTGTTTCCCATCCCCAGTTCTTCGAAGTGCCTCTTTCGTGTGTATGGCGGGTTGGTCTCCAAAAATCTTGCACATGTTTCAACTTCAAAAGACTCTGACTGGATTGATTGGGATTGTGCAATACATGCCTCATAGGCATCAGATGGACCATGTAGTAAAAATGTTTCTTGTACTGCCTTGTCAATAATGTCAACTTGATAACAGCTGTCAGATTCTGCTGGTAATTTCATTGCCTTGAATATATTGAATGATATATGCTCCTCTCCCAATCTTAAAATCAACTGACCTCTTTGAACATCAATTAATGCTCTCCCTGTTGCCAGAAATGGTCTGCCAAGTATCAATGGGACGTCTTTGTCCTCTTCCATGTCCAGGATAAGAAAGTCCGCTGGGAATATGAACTTCTCAACCTTGATAAGTACATCTTCAATTATTCTTCTGGGATGTGTCAGTGACCAATCAGCCAGCTGAAGTGTCACAGTGGTTGCTTTAGCTTCTCCCAATCCTAGTTTCCTGAAAACAGACAAAGGCATTAAATTAATACTTGCACCGAGGTCACATAATGCTCTATCAAAATATATTTCACCGATTGTGCAAGGAACAGTAAAACTCCCTGGATCTTTTAGTTTTGGTGGAAGCTTATTCTGAATTCTGGCACTACATTCCTCAGTAAGCATGACTGTCTCATAATCTTCCAGCTTGCGTTTATTTGATATGATATCCTTCAGAAATTTTGCGTAGCTAGGCATCTGGAACAGTGCATCAGCTAGTGAGATGTTGATATGGAGCTTTTTGAAGATTTCTAGAAATTTTTTGTATTGTTGCTCCACTTTTTGCTTCTTCAAGCGCTGTGGAAAGGGAATCGGAGGTTTGTAGGGGTTGACTGTGACTTTGGCTTTATCTTGTGATTCTTCTGAATTTTCCTTTGAACTTGATTCCTTTACAACAATCTCTTCTTCAGCGGAGGAAGATGTTTCTCCAATCACCCCGGTCTCTTGACATGGATTTCAGGTAATTGCACTCCACTTCGAGTTGTAATGGTCTTGGCTTGCTCTTTAGGATTGATTTCTGTATTACTTGGTAAGTTACCTGGTGTTCTGCCAGTCAATGCGATGGCTAGCTGCCCCATCTGAGTTTCCAAATTTTTTATGGCTGCATTTTGATTTTGAAGTGTAGCTTCGGTCTTCTCCATGAATTTTCCTATCATATCTTCCAATTGAGGCCTCTTCTCCTGTTGTTGAAATTGCCCCTGTGGCTTATTCTGATTCTGGTTGCTCCAAGAGAAGTTGGGATGTTTCTTCCAGCTGGGATTGAAAGTCTCGCCATATTGATTATGCTGCTGGCGTTGTCCCCACTGTGCGTAATCTGCTTGCTCAATTCCTTGCATGAGTATAGGGCAATCTGATGTTTTGTGCTCGGCTCCACATTCCTCACAATTGCTCTTCTTTGCTTGTGATGCTTGTGATATGCTTTCCACCTTGTAATACAGAGAATCAATTTTTGCAGAGATTGCTGAATAAGCGTCCACCTCATAGACACCTGGAGTTTTCTTTGGAGTCGCTCTCTCAGAAGACCACATGGCTGATGTGGTAGCCATTCGCTCAAATAATTCCAATGCCCCGTCAACTGTTCTTGTGGATATTGAGTCATCTAATGTTGAATCTACCATGCTCTTATGGTATGGAAGTAATCCTGTGTAGAAGAATCGAATCTGGGTCTTTTTATCGAACCCATGCTGAGGGCATTTCCGGAGCATGTTTTTGAATCTATTCCAGGCTTCATCAAATGATTCAATCTCTCCTTGATTGAATACTGATATATCATGTCTCAGCTTTGCTATCTTGGCTGGGGAGAAGAACTTTGTGCAGAACTTGTGTGCCAGCTCATTCCATGTAGTGATACTTGCAATCGGGAGTGAATCCAACCATTCAAGTGCTCTGTCTCGTAACGTATGTGGAAAAAGCCTCAACCTAATAGCGTCATCCGAAATCCCTTGGTATCTGAAATGTTGACACATATCCAGAAATCGAGATACATGTGTGTGTGGGTTCTCCTCAGCCTTGCCATAGAATTGGTGTCCATTTTGAAACAGCTGTATCACATTGGTCTTCAACTGAAAATTAGGTTGCCCAAACGGTGGATACACTATGCTGCACTGGTTTTGAATCACTTGAGGAGTCAAGAAATCCCTCAGAATCTCATTCCCCTCGTCCATTGCCTCTCCTTCGTTAACATGAATCATGAGATTGTTTAATTCGTTGGCCATTTGTACTTGTGCTTCGCGGTGATCTCTTTGTCGTTGATGAAAAGTGCGCTCAATTTCAGGATCAGCCGGAATCAATTCTCCTCCAAGCAATCGTGACATGCAAATCTGAGAATTAAAACCAGTACGAGCACTGAGTTTCAAACAATTTAATTAACTAAAATACAAATAGAGGATAATAAACTAAAATAAAAATAAAAACAAAAACAAAATTATGCTAGTAAAATAAATGAGAAAAATTAAGTTCGAATTAGTGCCTCAAGAAATAAAATTAAACTAAACTCAATCCCCGGCAACGGCGCCAAAAACTTGTTCGCGAAATATTTCTTTCGATTTAAATTACCGCAAGTGTACGGGTCGTGACAAGTAATAAAGTGGACTTTAGAAGTCCGAGTATCGTCCCACAGATAAAGAGTAGTTCAATTTTATTTATTTTAGCTTTAACCGAAACTAATTGATTCAAGATGAATTTTAGAATTAAAAGCCCTAATTTTGGGGAAAATCCCCAAATTGAAAAACCCTAATTTCAAATCAAACCCTAATTACTTAAATTCGCTTAATGAATGACTCAATTACGAAATGTTATGAAAATAAATGAAATGTATTGTCAATTTATGAAAATCTATGTAAAACGAATGCACTAGGATCACGAATCCCCAAATAATTACTAATTAAACCCTAATTTCACAATTTTGATAATCCAATGAGAATTTGACAAATCAATGCTCCTAAATCTATTCAATACTCTCTCTCTCTAGACATATTGAACCTATTCTCATAAATCATCAGCCTATATTTCTATGACGGATGCAATTATACAAGAATGCATGTAATTTTATTTTGTGAGCAATTAAAGATTTACATAGGGCATAAGGGTATATTTCTATCCCCTATCGGACCCTATGATGAATCATATATGTCGAAGTTAATCCAATTTTCTCAAATTCAGAATTAAACTACCAAATTCACACAAATTAAGTGCACATTAATTGTGGAAATAAATAAATCAATATAATTCATTCAAATATCCCATCGAACTATGTATTCAAAATCATGAAATAACAAGTTTAATAATAATTACATGGTTCATCGATCACCTAGTTGCAAAAATCTAGCCTATCATGATAAAAATAATGAAATCTAACAAGTTTTGAATAAAATACATCACCGAGTTATCAAAACTTGAAGAAATCTTGTAAATCTTCGCATCAATTCTTGTTCTTGCCTTCAAATCCTCTCCAAGATGAATGTTTTTGCCTCCCAATTCGTTCGTGCGGCTTCTGGATGTTTATTTACTATTTAAACCCGTCGAAATTAGGTTACCAAAGGAGTTGCAATCATATAAGGAAACTGCAAAAATCGGGGATAGGTTATACCTATGCGACCGCATAGGCATATGAAAATTGGCATTTTTAATCCCTGGAGGGTCACTCGCGACCGCATAGGTTTTCTACTATGCGACCGCATAGTAGAGCGAATTTCTAATTTGAGTCATTTTGATCCTCAAGTTTCATTCCTTCACTCCTTGACCTCCTCTCTTGTTTCTAGTTGCTCCAATGTTCCATTATAACTTTCAATTGGTGGTTAGCTTGATCAATTGCTTGATGTGTTCATCGGGTCAACTTTCAGATAATTGCAATTTGGTCCCTGAATTTTCATTTTGCTCCAATTTGGTCCTTTTTCGGCTCTTTTCTCCTGAATTTCACTATTTCCATAGAATCACCTACATTGCATGAATTCGACAAAATTAAGTAACAATTCAATCCTTTTACTTGTATTTAAGTCATGTTTGTGATGTAAATAAGTGTGCAAAAATACACTTATCAATAAACAATCATAATTAGGTTAACATCGCTAAAGCAATACTTATGGGCAACTTAAGTGCAATGCATATGTTATTTATTTAGTAACAGTTATCAGTTCTGAAGGTTTATGTAACAAAAACAGTCCTCTGTTGCTTGTGTGTTTCTGCAAGGATGCTGAAGAGTTCGAGCAGCTACTTCTGATCTTGGAGATGTTGGTCAATCTAGACAGTCATATTTCTTGTGTACAAGACGCAGTCCATGTGAGGAATGAAGAGAATTTAATTTAATTTATTCAAAAATGCAATTTTCAAGGTGGATAGAAACTTTACAATAGCAGCAGGCTGTAGAATTGTGCTCCTTTTCAACTGCCAAATCAATTCACTGCCCACCTATTTCTAGGAATAAAATGTCGGTGGCTAATTCTATAATTTTCTAATGTTGATTATTATTTTTGCTTGCTCACTAAGCTAATCTAGAAATATCTCATTTTTTTTAGCATTTTATTAATTTGCTTAATGCCTAAGGATTTCTAAAGAAATCTGCAACAAACTTAATACTTATCCTCGGAACGTATTTCAATAGCTCCAACCATGGCTCGTAACACTTTGAATTTTGCTCGTGGAAGTGCCTTCGTAAATATGTATACCAATTGTTCTTCAATCTTGTAATGTTTGAGCTCTATCTTTTTATTTGCTTCAACTTCTCTAAAGAAGTGATACTTGATGCCAATGTATTTTGTTCTACTATGGAATACGAGATTCTTGGCCATTGATATAGAAGACTTGATATCACAATAAATCTTTGTAGCTTCATCTTGTGGTTTCCCCATGTTTTCAAACATGTGCTTTAGCCGTATAACTTAGCTCGTTGCCATTGCTACTGATATATTCTCTGCTTCATCTGATGATTGTGCAATTGTTACTTGTTTCTTTGATAACCGAGAAAATGTTCTAGAACTTAGTGTGAATGCATAGCCTGATGTTCTTTTCATGTCGTTCACTAATCATGCCCAATTGTTGTCGATACACCCAAGTAGTGTTGAGTCAGTCATAGATCGATACCATATGCCATAATCTTTTGTTCCTTGGAGGTATCTAAGTGTTCAATTTGCTGTTCTATAGTGAACTTGACTTAGATTTTGCATGTACCTTGACAGTAAGCTGGCTGCCTCTATTATGTTTGGCTTTGTAGTTTTGAGATAGAGTAAATTTACAATTAGGCTTTGAAATTGTAAAATATCTGTTTTTAAAGTATCGACTTCTTTTTTGAGTGACTTAATTGTTATCCAAAGGGGTTGCTATAGTCTTACAACCTTCCATCTTGAAGTTCGTTATAAGATTAGTGATATACTTCTTTTGAGCAATGAAGATCCCATCTTCGAATTGAGTTATCGCAATTCTAAGAAAATAATGCTTCCATCCCAGATCAGTCATCTCGAATGTTTTCATCATGTCTTCCTTAAATTTCTCGATCATCTTTCCAACATTTTTCTGTATAGATGAGATCATCAACATATAGAGAGATAATGAGGGTACTGCCTGTGCCTTGATTTTGATGTAAATAGTTGGCTCACATTGGCTCTTCATTAATCATTGCTCAGCAAAGTAATTGTCTATTCTGTTGTACCAAGCTTGGGAAGCTTGCTTTGAAGTATATAGTGCTTTTTTTAGCTTGAAAACTTTATCTTTCTTACCTTGTACCACGTACCCTTGAGGTTACTCGACATAAATTTCTTCTTTAAGATAGCTATTAAGAAATGCTAATGTGACTTGTTGGTATATCTTTCAATTCTTCTGTGCAGCTAGTGCAATCAGCGCACTTATAATGTCAAGGTGTGCAACTAAAGCAAATGTCTAAGAGTGCTCGATGCTTGTTATCATTGAATCGATATAAAAGGGTAAACCTGCAACTTGCATCATATCCATATGGCCACATGAGCGGCTATTTGTGTACACAGCTTTGTGTTTGGCCGTGTTGTTCCGATATCTAATTCTGACGGGCAAACTAATTTCAATATTATTTGATTCATATATTTAGAAGTAAATATATGTAAAGTGATGCAGAGTCATAGTGTTTGTTTAAAAATTCATAAACACTTCTTACCACATAGATTAGGTAGATAATTAGGTTAGTTAATCTTAGGTTGTCAATATAATCACCATCTCACCTATCTATTGTGCTTTTATATTGGATTAAAGTTAGATTAATTGAAAATTAGACTAAGTACTAATTTCTTGTGGGATCAATATCTGGATTCACGTCCACTTCATTATTTGTAAGGATCAGTTAATTTATGGAATATAAAATCGACAACACGTAACAAAAGTTAAAAGTTGCAACTCGAATCCTTTGTAGAACTCCACACCAAAAGTACTATAGCACCAAATTTCGCCCTTTGAGGGTCATAAATTTTACAATACAGAATGAATCATTATCTTCAGTTAAAAACATAATCACTTCATCCTTTCTCAAGAGAATGAATCATTATCTTCAGTTAAAAAAATATTCATAGTGTTTGTTTAATTATTCATAAACACTTCTTACCAAATAGTTTGGGTAGATAATTAGGTTAGCTAATCTAAGGTTGTCAGTATAATCACCATCTCACCTATCTATTGTGCTTTTACATTGGACTAAAGTTAGATTAATTGAAAACTAGACTAAATACTAATTTCTCGTGGGGATCAATACTTGGATTCCAATCCACTTTATTACTTTCAAAGCTCAGTCTATTTATGGGATATAAAATTGACAACACGTAACAGAAGTTAAAAGTTACAACTCGAATCCTTTGTATAACTCAGCACCAAAAGTACCATAGCACCAATTTTTGCCCTTTGTGAAGGTCATAAATTTTACAATACAGAATGAATCATTTTCTTCAGTTAAAAACATATTCACTTCATCCTTTCTCAATGATCTTAAAAGTAACGAAGACTAGTAGGTTCTTAATAATCAATTCCATTAAGTTCATGTATGTACTATAACCAAGTTACAGTTTACAAGGGGGAGGGGGCGGGGAAGCGAAAGCATATTAACGGGATCTTGCATTATTGATTGCCACAACTATATCATCGAATTTGGCTCCCGTAACTTCTTTAACTATCTTGCTATCCTTCAATATCTTGAAGGTTGGAACCACCTTAATTCCCAACTCCTTTGCCAGTGGCTGTCAAGAAATTATCAGATCAGACCACAGTTGCGTGCGCGCGCACGTTTGTGTCACAGAGAGAGAGAGAGAGAGAGAGAGAGAGAACCTTGTTATCGTTGTTGCAGTCCAACTTTAGGAAGACAACATCAAGATATTCCTTAGACAATTCTTGAAATTTTGGAGCAATCACCTTACAAGGACCACACCTGCAAGTAAAAATTCAAATAGAAAATTTGATCTAAGCAAAAATGTTATTTGAAAAGGGAAGCAAAATATTTCAATCTTGTAGATTCCTAATTTGCACCAGATGTTACAACTTACAACTATCCAACAGCCCTCAATATTTCAGCTCTTGATCTACCACCAAGCGCGCATAAATTAGGATTCCTCAATGATGTAATTGCTGAATACTAAATTTAATTGAATAACTACGTGTCTTTCTAACAGCTTAAACTCTTATACTTTTGAATGAACTGGTTCAATACGGTATTAAAGCAGGCTCGTACCTTCTTCAAGTCTCTCAAAATCCATTATTATATTGTGCACACATAAAGCATCCGATAAAAAATGAATCTAGTCTACACATTAAAGGCTGAGACGAAGATGAAATTTAATGAAATAAATATTAACGGCTTAACCTTTTAAATGAAATGGTTAAACATCATCCATTAGGCCTGCTATGATTAACATAAAACTTCTACTAGACAAGGCATTAAATTGGAATGAGCAAGAATTCACACACACAAGTGTCTATAACGATGAGAACCAAGTACCAACAAAGTGCATATAATTATGCACTAGTAAGAAACTCCATGTCATAGTGAATATGGCTGACAATCTCACATTGGAAAATTTTATAGAATAATCAAGAATGTGTATCGATGATCCCATATAAAAGTATTTGCGAGTAATGATTTTTTTCTCCTCCAGATTATCTGTCAAAATTCTCAAATAAGCAGCCAGAAGCAGAGGTTCCTAGGGATGGAAAACTACGAGAGTATAACGCTATGTTTGATAGCCACTTATTTTCTAGGGAAAATGGAAAACAAATTTCAACTTCCACTTTTGGCTTGTTTGATTGACAAAATTTTCCAAGGAATTCGTTTTCCACCTTTGGCCTCCACATCAGCATTTTCTAGCTTTTTCTTGAATTCGAATTCTCATCATATTGGTGAGAATTCGTTTTCCAGGTAACTGTAGCATTTTTTTCGATTTTTATTTTATTTATTTATTATTTTTTTTTTGGGGCAGTGAAAACAAATTCTAAAAATTATTGTAAAAAATTATTTCCCTTTAACTAACAATTTTCATGGAAAAGAAAGTCAAACGAACACCAAAAGATAGTTGATTTTCTTGATTATTATTTTTTTTTTTTTGTTGACAATTGAAACAAATTTATCCCCAATACCAATAAATTATATCCCTTTAATCGACAATTTTAATGTAAAACAAAGCCAAACGAACACTAAAAAACAATTTTATTTCAACATTTTCCACGTGAAAAATTATACCAATCAAACCCATAATTTACAATTCTCAAGAAAATAATTTCTAGGCAATTAAATTCTTGAAATTCGTTTTCAATTCAATTCAATTCAATTCAATTCCATCTCTGTAATCAAACGGACCCCAAGTGAACATGAAATCCTCGATCCTAGTAAAAAATGGCTGAGCTAAATTATACAGAGCTTGCATTTGGATTGATGGATTTGGTTTTGACGAAGGATTCGAGTTTGAATGGATTTCAAAATCCACTATTTTAAGTTCCATCTTTCAATTCACAACAGGCTTAGGTAAGAATTCAAAATCCATGATTCACAAATGAAAGTTTAAAACAAGATCAATTGGAAAGTACTCAAAATTTAAAGGAGGGAAAAAGTTGAAGGGGGAAATGATATTGTTACCACTGAGTGTACATATCGAGGACGACAGTCTTATCACCGGCAGCTTTAACAATGGGCCAAAAGGTGTCCTTATTAACCTCAGTCACCTGACCCACCACCGCAGCAACCTCACCGGAGGCGGCCGCTGCCGCTGCCGCCGCCGCCGCAGTGTCCAAACTAGCCTTGACCCTCCACTGCACGGACAGCCCTCTCTCTTTTCTCTTCATCGCTTGATTGTAATCACCTGTGACGCAGACCATAGACTGCTGCGTATAACATGGTGCTTGTGATGAAGAATTCTGCATCACTGACCCAATTGTGGTCCTTGGAGCTGGCCTGTATAATTGGACCTGCAAAGCCATTAATTAATTTATATTTTCTTCACGTTTGAATGTGTGTTAAGGTGTGAGAGAGAGCAAAGTAGAGTAGACAGAAAAAAATGAAGGGCCAGAAAGGAGAAGGTTGAATGGTGGAATTTAAGGAGAGAGGGGATGGGTTATGTGAAATGACTCTATTAGCCTCGAGATTTTTTCAATTTGTCCAAATATCCTGGGGTTGTTTTAGTAATTTAATTTTTAATTTTTAATTTTTTTGTGGCTGCCCTGCGTTGGCTAAAATTTTCTGGCGGCTGCTTGCTCAATGAGAATCTCTGAAACAAAATCAAAATCTCCAAGACAATAGTACAATAATTTTTTCAATTATTAGATTTTCTTGTTTCTTTATTTTATGTTTATTAAATTTTGTTGGATGGGGTCCCTTCTTTTGAGTTCGAAGATTATTTTACAAGTTGTTTCTTGTAAGATATTTGAAATGTGTGGACTCTCTTCTTTATGGAAGATAAACGTCAAGTCATAACTAAACATGGTCCTTAGTTTCTAGCGATTTACATGGATATCAATCGTTAGGGCTTGTGTTACGAAGAAACTTTATGAACGTTCGGGATAGAAGGGTTCAATTCTTGACGAATAAGGCAATTCTGCTAGCTAAGTGCAATAGCGCAATGAGTTCTGTTTACTGTTCACAGGGTCTGTACAAAATACTCATAATCCATGAAGGGGGTGGGAGAAAAAAAATTTTCTTTTTTTTTAAATAATCACCCACTCCCAACCTAATGCAAGGGCATATGAGTGCCCTGTACCGACCCTGTGAACACAGGGCCTGTACATGAGGCAAAATTCTAGCGCAATTGGGTTTGCAAAGACCACAAAATCAAACTAAATCATTAGTTTGTAACCATTGATTTGGGTCCATGCGGATTTGTGAATGTTTCGATTTTGAAGTTAATCGATTTTTTAAGTTCTCACCATGTGACAGAACAAGTGTGACAGAAATGTCGTGCTTTGGTTTATGCTTGTTTCGATCTCTATAGACTTTGAATTAAATTTTGGTAATTTATGTGTAAACAATGACTTAGATATGAGAATAGAAAGTTTTATATTATACTAAATCATCTTTATTACGATATAACATACGTAACTTAAAAGTGCTAGTGGTTATGTATTTTTTAAATAAATATGTCACTGAAAATTAGGAACTAACTTTCATCTTACTCTAATTATTGAAGGTCTTTCAGACCTAAGAATCAAAATATTATCTATAAATTCTAAAACCTAGGTAATTAAAAATTCTTTGAATTTTAATTTCACTATTATGTTTCTGGACAGAAGGCAGTCAATCAAAACTTTCTATAACGACATACTAATAGAGTTCTGACTGGCACTTGTAGGATGTGTTGTGTTTAAACAATTTTTACTTAGTGCGGAAATAAAATAGCAAATCAATACTTCAATTTCAGATATAAGACGATAAACCATAATGAAATATCCACGGGTCCCATGTCGCAAGTAAATCAAACGATCAAAAATACAATAATATTGGTTTTGTAATTTTGCAAAATTAACCCAAAAAAAAAAAAAAATCAATCAAGAGAAATTTAAGAACAATTCCCTGATTTTCTTCTTCTTTTAACTTATTGTAGAAGTGGAATCAAACCACCCTTCTAGTCCTGACTTTATCGCGACATTGCTATTGTAATTGATCGGAACCACCACTTGTATTAAGAATCACAACTCTTAACTTACGTCAAGTAGCTTGATTTTTGAATTGGATTGAACATTCATGCTCTAGTGTGATTTCTTCAAGTATGGTTGAAGAACACAATTTTATAATGAGACTATTCAATAATGCATGTCATCGGTTGAACTCGCTAGAATATGTATGTGTACACTCAAAGCTAGCTTTGAAAGTTACAATAAGGCATGAGTTCAGTCGCCTTTGCTAAAAGATGGCAAAACATGAGACTGCTAGGTAACCAGACTTCAACAAATTTTTCAAAGCTATTTTCTTCTCTTGATTACTTACCTTATTTATAAATAAAGCAATTATTAAAATATATATGAGAATAACTCAACGGAAAAATATGAGAAAAAACTTGAAACAACTACTTAAAGATGTAATTCATCTTTGATTCTTTAGTTACTGAGTTTTACTTCATTGTCATTTCATTTCCTTACATTTTTGTCACTAGAAGTTTGATGTTATTTTGATCAATATTTTTACCATTTTCGTTGCCAAAAACTAGGTGTTATGTTCGCTCACATAAGCTTGCTACTATGTTCAATAAAAGCATTCTTTGTTCCCAATGTTGACTCAAACAAGAGCTCTTATGAGGAGCTTACGTATCCTCAGACAAACCAAGTTCCAAACAAGTAGCTTACATGACTTTAGGCAAACCAAAGTCCTAATGAATTATTTACTTACCCCTACGCCAAAAATAAAAGAAAAAAAAAATCATCTACACAAGTAAAATAGCATTTCGCAATGGGCAAAATGCATTGTCGTGGGGAGAATTTCACATGAATTTTGCTGCTATGCCCGAATTTTTTTAACGGAATGGTTGACATCCTCACATGTGCGTGGTATAAGTGATATGCCCTATGTCCAATCAACTTTGGACATAACACTTTTAATATATAATTTATGCAATTTTATGGCACATCTGTTATTTAATTTATGCTTAATTAAATTAAATAATATAATTCGTAGATTCAAGTTTTGGTAATTTGTTAATCATAAGGAGTTATGATTGTGAGATACAAATCACATATAATTGAATCTTAAATCATCCATAGTCGTAAGTAATAACAAGATACGGATATCGTTATTATGGATAAATCATCACATGTGACATTTTTTACTTGTGAAGTAAGTAGTTGATCTCACAAGTTAAAGTGTGGTGACACTTAAATAAATAAGTGGATATTTGGTTATAGAATGACACATTGGAAACCCACTAGGAGATTCCACATGAATAACTATCTGAGTGTTAGTGATTGATCTCTAACATTCGGTAGTAGAATTAGTCATTTGACTTGAGGTCATCATAGTGCCTTATATGAGAATAGTCATACATTGGTGATATTGGATGTTGCTTTGCCAAGGGCCACTAACACAGTATCATTTCAATATGTCAAAAATCATATGAAAGTTGTAAATAATCAATAGAAGGTTCGTCACTTTTAGATAGTAAGATATTATAATCTATATTTTATTTAGTTAAGTTGATAACAAAATTCTTGGCCAATGTGTACTCATAATTCGAAAATGAATTTTTGATTTATATTGACTTAATAGTGGAATGAAAGATATTATCGATAATTGAGATTGACACATATTCATATCTCGTAATTGATAGAATCATATTGACGAAGGAATTATAGTTTCACAGTAAAAGAACAAGTTTGATTTTGTCATACCACGTAATATTTTCTGTCACTTGTATTGCTCTCATCACATTGCTAAATGTCAATTTAAGACAAAGAATGTGAATTGGTGATAAATTAAAATGGGTGTTTTAATTTATCAATTTTGATTAGATCAAAATAATAATTCACGTCGTTAGATATCGTGATTAGGAACCTAATGAGTCACACATAAAAGGAGAACTAGAATAATGAGATTTGCCAATTAATTAATTAACAAGTATTAGACAATTAATTAATTGGATTGGTTATAAATATGCTCAAATTAATTAATTGGATTAATTAATTTATGGACCGGATTTAATTAATTGAATTAAATAAATATTAGATAGGGTTAGGAGATGGGTCAAGCCCGTTTGAGTTTATATAAATAAGCTGTTAGGGTTTGAAAACTGCAAAGAGAAATTTGATTATTCTTGCTATCACAAGAAGAGTAAAACCCCGGTTCTTTCAATCTTGTTTCCTGTGTGAATTTTCATTAGAGATTGGTTAATTCGACAGCTGTAGATTGCAGATCGAGATTGTTGGAACAAAAGAAAAGTAAAGAAATTTGCAGAATTCAAAAAATGTATAATCTCTATCACAATTTTTATATAAACACATGGGAGATCCTTGGTAGAAATTGAAATATTGTTTAAATTCTGTTGTGCTTAATTAAGTAAATTCCCAACACATGGGTCCCATGTGAATTAAAAAGTCCAAAAAAGTGGGGCCCTCCATTGTGAGAGTCGATCGCCCCTCTTTCAACCATTTTCGGTTACTGTAGCATGATTGATTTTGCATTGAGTATCGAACTGTATTGTATCACTGTTTTTTTAACTAGCAATTTGCACCTGTATGTTGCAACCTTCCATGCTCCCTTAGAGTAGATGGATATGACAAAAGACATTGAGTGTTGCTAAAGATTGCAAAGCATGTTGTCATTAATTTTTAGGAACGTTCATTTACATGTCGTCGTTACTTTTCAAAACAGCATTCATCTGCACATTGTCAGCTATTTTAGGGACTTGCAATGCATATTGTCGTAAATGTTTTAACAATGTTCATTTGCATGTTTCCATTAATGTTTTAGCAACATGCGTTGTCGTTAATACATACATACATACATACATACATACATATAAAACTCATTTCACAGTAGTCATTAAATTATTTACGCAATAACAATTAATACTAAATTTGTCATCACAAATACTTCTCTTACATTCCTCTTAAACAGAAGAAAATTCGTGGTATAAAAGAAGATAAATTATAACTACAATTTATGTACAAATTAAAATAACAAAAAGAAGATGAAGTACATCAACCAAAATTCTAAAAAATTAAAATCGTTGAGAACTCACTCCCATATGACGCAGACAATTACCCCCAACAGCTAGCAAATTTTCAACAAAGGTTGACAATCATGGTGGTAAGGCTTTCACAATATCATTGATCTTCTACAGAAGTTCATTCAAGTATTCAATTGCATCCCTGAGAACGGATGTCTTGTCCGTCGGTCATTAAAATCTCCAAGTACATAATAGAGAAGAAAACATATTAATTCTGTAAAGAAATTTGGTAAACTTGGTTGATCCTTTCATATTTACTGGTTATATAACCCAGTATCATATCGAAATCATACCAACCCCGAACATAAGACCAGACACTGACTACCTTCACCACGTATACTTTAGTTTCAAAATTTGCATTCTACAAGCACAATTAAACCAACTTCGACTCATTAGAAATACAAATTATGGTAAGTCTAGGAGTTAGCATATGCTAACTTCTTGAAAATAGTTATCGAACACTAGTGATGATGAGAAATACTTGATAATTATCAGGTGTGGAATAACATGCTTTTCCACTAAAATAGAAATAACAGATAATAAATTTGTGAATCATAGTTCAACTGTGGAAGGAACGACTTGTAAACTCTCTAAGAAATTTAGCTCAAGACATACAAAACAAACGGGCAAAAATTACTGTAGAGTCATTTGATGAAAACTGGAATGTTTTGTAACAAACTCTCAATGCTCGAAACCAACTACCCCCCTTTGACATTTACAG